>NW_007083258.1:0-893 GCF_000164805.1 Carlito syrichta
CCTTTACTTCTCACCACCAACATTCACCACTCAACTTTGCGGAGAGCACCCTGGCATTTGTTCTTGCCGCAGAGTCTCCTTGAAAAGTAGCCAGACCTGTGAGTGAGAATTTCAGAGTGCTGTGATCATAGACAGTGCCTCTACTGCGAGGAAAACCTTCTCCAAACCCATGCGCGGGAGCCAACGGGAAGGACAGAGACCCACTTCTCTTGGAGTGACATCCATGCTTCAGGGGTGGGTGCTGAGTGAGGCCAGGTGTCCAGGTCCTAACGGGTGATCGCCACCAGCATGTCACCTCTGCTCTACAAGAAAAGCAGCGTGAAGACAATCTGAACCCCACTGTCCCGGCCTGCCCGGCCCTGCACAGAGCTCCAATCCTGTGAGTGGGCAACAGATGGCGGAAGGAAGCCCCAGCCTCTGGGACTCACTTGCCAGGAACGGAGCCTCCATGACTCAGAGCTGGAAGGAAGAAGACACTGACTCTCCGGTCTGGGAGCTGAGGGGAGACACAGCATCATCTTCTCGGCCACACTCAACCAAGCAGACCTTTCGTCATGTACAGCTCGGGGTGGGGATAGGTCATGGCCGTGTGCCACCTACTCTCAATGCTCTCTCGGAGACCAAACCTGTCTGGTGGCTTGGATGCCTAACTTAGGACAACTTCCAGAGACTTTCAAGAGCTTTTGGAAAGCAGCAGCTATCATGGGCTAGGATTGTTCTCCGAGCGGATGTCCACCGAGCTCCCATACTGTTGGTGCAGGTGTGGAATCTCTAGGCTTTTTCTTCAATTATTCATTGGAAGGAAATTTCAGCATTTCGGACACCAATCCTCAGCCACGTATAGTAAAATGAATTCAATTAGAAACCATGCCAAGTGGGATTGATTTCTGGGA
>NW_007083259.1:0-728 GCF_000164805.1 Carlito syrichta
AGCAGGTCGAGGCTGCAGTGGCCGGGAGCGGTCACTGTACTCCAGTCTGGGTGACAGAGTAAGACTCCAACTCAAAAAAAAAAAGAAAACGGAGACGGGGCAAGATGGCGACGGCATAGGTGAACTTGTGAGATTCTCTGAACGTGAGTTCCCAAAAAGGCTATCACTTCGCTACCCCCATCCCCCAGCCCACCACCAACCGCGCTGGGGGCAGGCCCGGGAACTTCAGTCCCACGCAAGGCCAGATATTGCGCCCCCGCCCCACTGCTGCCGTTCTACTCGTGTGTGGAAGTCTCCGGTCCCAGCCCCCTCCAGATCCCTCCCCGGCTGCATTGTCTCCAGCCCGGGCACCCGGCATCAAGCCGCCGGTCACACAGGGAGGCTCTGGGCACCCGCCCCTCAGAGACGCTGGTTCCATTTCTGGCTGAAGTCCTCTGTTGGGTCCCAGCGCCACTCTCGCTGTCTAGAGCCTGCCCTTTGGAACTTTGGAGCTCTGGAACTCCGGGTCCACCCTGGCTGAGGCACTCAGCGTGAGACCCCAAATCAGAGGACCCAGACAAGCGGAGAAAAACAGATCTGCTTAAACTGCCTTGCCATTCTCCAGGCAGAGACTTCCATTGCCCTGCCCACCCAGCAACAAACTTTACCTCATTTCCTAAGGCCAGGTATTGCAGCGTGCGGGGAAGTTTTGGGTCCCTGCTCCCTCCAGCTCTCTCCCCGGCCGGCAC
>NW_007083260.1:0-821 GCF_000164805.1 Carlito syrichta
GTGGCAGTATTCACAGTAGAAAACACATGAAATCAATCTAGGTGCTCATCAGCAACGGATCGCATCAGAGAAAACATAACACAAATACACCATGGAATGCTACACAGCCATAAAGAATCAAGTCACGTCTCTCGCAACAACGTGGATGCAGCCGGATGCCGCAATCCTAAGCAAGTTAATGCAGAAGAAAACCAAATACCACATTCTCTCACTTATATGAGAGAGCTAAACACTATGTACCTAGGGACATAAAGATGAGATAAAGGCCGAGTGCCGTGGCTCAGCCTGTCATCCCTGCACTTTTGGAGGCCTAGGACAGAGGAGTGCCTGAGCCCAGGAGGTCAAGATCAGCCGGGCCACTCGGTGAAACACCGTCTCTACAATAAATCAAAAATAAACCAGGCATGGTAGCACATGCCTGGAGTTCTAGGTACTTGGAAGGCTGAGGTGGAAGGATTGCCCGAGTCTAGGTTACAGAGTGAGACTCCAACACACACACAAAGAATGAGACAACACTGGTCATCTGAAGGGGGAGATCGAAAGGGGGTAAGGGAGCCCGGCTCGGTGGCTCAGCCTGTAATCCCGCGCCTTTGGGAAGCTGAGGTGAGTGGGTTGCCTGAGCCCGCAGGTTCGAGACCGGCCCGGGCAGGCGAGACCTCATCTCTACAATAAAATCAAAAAATTAGCCTGGTGTTTTAGCGCATGCCTGTAATTCCGGCCACTAGGAAGGCTGAGGCGGAAGGATCGCCAGACCCCAGCAGGTCGAGGTTGCGGTGGCCGGGAGCGGCCACTGCACTCCAGTCTGGGCGACAGAGTGAGAC
>NW_007083261.1:0-1024 GCF_000164805.1 Carlito syrichta
TTAATTGTTAAAAATATTGGGAATCAGTGAACTTGGATTGAACCTAGAGTTAACTCAGGAAAGTTTTTTGTATTAATCAGGGTATAGAGCAAAGAGTATAATATGAATGATTCATTGAACATTATGGAAAACACTTTGAACGATTTGTATTGAAATTGTGCACCTGTGACCTTGATGTAAGCACGGCAGGCATCATGGAATTTGAATTGTTTGCTTGGAAATTGCAGATCTCGTGGTGGTCTTGTGATGCATAGTTTGTAAAGCACGAAACTTGTACGCCCCCAGTGAGTGATTATCACATTGCTGGAGGGTATAGAAAATGGTATATAAGTTGGAAAAGGTTTGAATAAAATCGGCTTCGGTCTTGGCCAGGCTGAACCCAGAAGAGCTGCCTCCGAGTAGTTTTCTTCTCTCCGTCTCTGATTCACCGGTGCGGTCCTAACCCTCCCTCTGGTCAGTGCAGGTCACCGACAGCTTTGGCGCCCGAACAGGGACCAGACTCCAGTAATTATAAAAATATATGTTTCCCAGTTTGTTTCTCTCGTTTCAGGACGGACCTTGCCTTAGGGTGCTGCAGCCCCCCCGGGAGTGCACGGGTAGGTAGGCAAGTTAGTGTTAAGCGTCGCCGACGGACTGTGTGACTTATCACCGAATAGAGTGATTCAATCCTTGTATAATTATTGCAAGACTACTAAAAATTAGGTGCACGGTTACAGTTATGGGAAACTGCGGCTCCAAGGAAAGGAGAGCCTATATTCGAATCATGTGTAAAGCGTTAAAGCATAAAGGTGTTAAGATAAGTAAAGATAAAGTAAATTCTTTTCTAGATTTTGTACAGAAAGTTGCCTGCTAATTCCACTTAAACTCTTTCTTTGGCTAAGATTAAGCAAAAGGCAGATAAAAATTGTGAGGATTTCATTTCTAAAATAACCACCACCATCAAACGAGTAATTACTAGCAAAGTGGCAGCAAAAATTTTAGTAAAACAATTGGCTGTTAAAAATGCTAAAAACACTTGTTAGGC
>NW_007083262.1:0-778 GCF_000164805.1 Carlito syrichta
CGTGTATGCATACTGGTCACTAATCACACGCCAATATTATAGATATAACTGATATCCTATGTCAGAGGTGATCTTCCAGATGGGCCTTTACAGGTCTCAGCCATGTAGCTATAGATGTTGGCTCCCAACATATAGGGATTATGCAGAACGTTTGACGGATATGAGATAGGTCATTCTCAGTGATTTATCACAGAAACAAAGAGGAGAGTTCCATATGATCTCCCTCATGAGCTGAACTTAATCAATTATACTGTTATAAGAAAGTGATTGGCAGTAGTGGAAAACTTTTTATGGGGAGAGGTTAGATTGGCAGTGGAGGGATAGTGTAAACTTGGGGAGGGCCATAACTCATCAACCAGGGACCCTGCATAATCAATGTCTGTATATCTAACCCTGAATTGTACCCCACCTTATTTTAAAAATTTAAATAAAAAATAAATAAGTAAATGAAAGCTGTAAAACGTGCAATGGACTTTATTTGCTTTATCTTTTTTTTTCTTTAAAGATGATTACAATTCAGGGTTGCATATATAAATGTTCACTATGCATCGATTGATATTTAAGAAGTGTATAATACTCTAAAGGTAACTTCTTTTCCTATTAATACGTTTGAATACATGGTATAATACAGCTTTCAAAACTGACAACTAGTTTATTTCTCACATAAATGACGCATGTTTTATTATGCATGAAGTGAAACTTGTTGAGATTCCAGATATATAGCATCCTTAGATAACTGAACCTTGAGGATTGGTGTACCTAAGTGATATTTGGAACA
>NW_007083263.1:0-863 GCF_000164805.1 Carlito syrichta
ATGGATGAATGACGGATGGAGGGGTGGATGGATGAGTGATTAATGGTTGAATGGGTGGATAGATGAGTGATAAATGTTTGGATGGGTAGGCAGCTAAGTATATGGGAGGCAGGGAGGGAGGACATGACAAGCAAGATACATAAAAGACTCTTCCTAACACAATATATAAGTCTGCTGCAAAGTATTCACATGAGTTGTAAGTGAGAATAACAATAGCATTAGTGATTATGAAACAACAATAGCTTAAACTTCTCTTTAGTTTCTGCTATACATTAAAATATATTTAATGTGCATTAACTACACATGAGTAATCCCCTCAGGGTGGAGTGTGGCTTTATCCTCCAGCACACAACTCTCCTTTGTAGGCTGGATACTGAGGTTCAGCTTGACCCACATGACCTTCTCTCATCCTCATCACCCTCAGAGTAGCATCTGCTCACGTCTGCAGGCTGGTACCAGCTGCGAACACACACCCAGACACTTGGCCATGTCCTTCCATCTGACACAATTCCCCGCTTTGCATTCTACTGGGAACTCATGACCTGCTGTGGGGGGAAGGGGGAGGTTGAGAATATTTCAGTTATCTGGCTCGGATACTCCGCAAAGCACACATAATTGAGCAAGCAGAGAGAGAGAAAAAAAAGGATTGCCCATTTCTTGCCATCTAGTCCTTCAAATGGGAGTGGCCTTTATAAGACTCCTGAACACTCTGGGATTTCGCATCAACATCTGGATTTTAGTCTTCTCCTGAAAAATCACAGGCTTCACCCCTTTGGCCCACCCGCCCCTCTGGCTAAGAGTCTATACCCTGCACTAATTGAGAGAGCAGGGGACATATGGCATTGACCACCTGAGAGGTCATG
>NW_007083264.1:0-1357 GCF_000164805.1 Carlito syrichta
TGCACTCCAGTCTGGGTGACAGAGTGAGACTCCAGCTCAACAAAAAAAAAATACAAGCCGGGCTCGGTGGCTCAGCCTGTAAACCCATGCCTTTGGGAGGCTGAGGTGAGTGTATTACCTGAGCCCGTGTGTTCAAGACCCATCTTAGCAACTTGGCGAGACCTCATCTCTACAATAAATAAAAAATTAGCTGGGCATGGTAGTGTGTGCCTGTATTTCTGGCTACTCGGAAGGCTGAGGTGGAAGGATCCCCGGAGCCCAGTGGGTTGAGGCTGTGGTGGCCGGGAGCGGCCACTGCACTCCAGTCTGGGCGACAGAGTGAGACTCCAACTCAAAAAAAAAACCAAAAAAAAAGAAAAACAAATGAATCTATTTTGAGTTAAAAGGAACAATTGACAAACATATCAAAAATATCTTGATTCACTAATAAACTGAGACGATGAAATAAGGTCAAAACTTTGTTTCCTTTTTCCCAAACAGAAGAGCAGAAACAGATACTGTTAGGATACAGACAGGGTGAGGGTGGAGAGGTGGAAAGAGAGAAAGGTGCAGGGAGGTGCAGCAAAGAGGGACGCAGCATCGCCAGAGCCATCAAGCCGGAGGTATGCACTGGGAACCCAGAGATCCAAGTCAAAAATGCAAAGAATTGCTACATCCACAAAAAGGTTAAGAAAAAGTTTATTTAAAAGTAAATTAGAGAGAGAAAGAGAAGGACGAGAGAAGATTTACCTCCTCAGGTGGGGGAGGGGGCCAAAGACAGGAAGCCTGACAACAGCCATAGCTCAAAGAGCACATGGCTACCCCAGAGTCTAGCAAGGCAATGGCTGTTGCTTGCTTGTGGTTGAGTCCTTTTAACCATTCCCCTAGATGGGGGAAGATCATTAAGGTGATTGGGTGGTGGTCTGCTTCCACATCATCACAATGGTGCAGACAAGCGCAGGTATTGACATCAGGTGATGGACAGCAGGCAGATGGATGGGTTAGTCACATGATTGTTGCCATGTTGAGGTTTACTCTTGTCAGATAATCCACGAAGGGCTGATTAGGTTAACCCTGGGGCCGGAGGATTCCTGCAAGAGACTTGTTATACATTTACAATACACAAACTCAGACATTTGCAACTCACAAATTCTTATGGCCAGCCAAAGAGTTGACAAGGAACCTAAAAGTTTACTAGAGATTATTATGCTAAACCATAAGTGGTTGGGTTGTCCTAGTCTGCATCTGAAGGAGATTTGCCCAGGGAGATGGGATAGGCCGCTCTTTGTCCTGCAGTAAAATGTCTGAGTGGTTTCTTTTTCTTTCTTTCTTTTTTTTTTTTTTTGAGTTAGAGTCTCACTCTGTCGCCCCAGACTGG
>NW_007083265.1:0-686 GCF_000164805.1 Carlito syrichta
CCTTCTGTCTCAGCCTTCCAAGTAGCTGGAACGACAGGCGCCCATTACCTCACCTGGTTAGTTTTTTGATTTATTGTAGAGATGAGGTCTCACCAAGTTGCCCAGGAGGGACTCGAACCCGCGGGCTGAGACAATCCACTCACCTCAGCTTCCCAAGGCCTGGGATTACAGGCTGAGCCAAAGAACCCGGTTCAATAACTCTCTTTTAAAGAAACAGTAAAGTAAAATAAGGAAAACACCACTTTTTCTATGTAGAAATTATTCCCTTATTAAATTATTTATATAGATCTTCTTAGTAAAGAACCTTGGAAAGTTATAATGGAAAAAGTAAATTCTTTTAGGAGAGTCCCTGAAAGAACTTTATTGAATAAATTCAACTTTAAGAAAGGGCACTTTACTGTTTTGCAAGGGAAAAGATTCCAGGTTCCCTGGGGATGACTGCCACATGTAAACTGAAATTAACATTTGTAGTTTTATATGTATGAGTTATATGTAGTTGAGCAGAGCCTGAACTAATGATGACAGGAAGATGGGACTTGCAATATATTGGTGACCTTAGGTGACAGTCTTGGGAATGCACCAGTTCTGGGATAATGCAAGATACCTCGCAAGGGGTGGGATGGGGTAGGGGGTCCCTTGGAGTCTTGGTGGTGAAGGGAAAGAAGAAAGCATCTGAAGAAACAATA
>NW_007083266.1:0-322 GCF_000164805.1 Carlito syrichta
AGGGTGTGGTGAAAAGGGAACACTTTTACACTGTTGGTGGGAGTGTAAACTAGTGCAACCCCTGTGGAAAGCAGTGTGGCGATTCCCAAAAGCTCTAAAGATCAACCTCCCATATGACCCCGCAATCCCCCTACTGGGAATATACCCTGAAGAACTCAAATCACTCTATAAAAAAGATACCTGCACACACATGTTTATTGCAGCATTGTTCACAATAGCAAGAACCTGGAAACAGCCATGCTGCCCGTCAAAAGAGGACTGGATTTAAAAAATGTGGTACATATACATGATGGAATACTACGCAGCCATAAAAAAGAACAAA
>NW_007083267.1:0-351 GCF_000164805.1 Carlito syrichta
GCCCTGTCCCCGTGTCACGGTCTGAGCAACGCTCGGCTGCTCCTCCCGATGCCAGTAACTCAGAGGGGCGGGGAACCGGCAGAGAGAAGTTTCTCTGAGTTCGAATCCAGGGTGCAGAGCCAGACTCGAGGTCTTTCAAAACGGTCCCGCTCCCCTTCTAGACTTTTACAGTTCGCTTTTACGGTCCAGAGTCGCCGGGACCTCCACGTCAGCCACACGACCGGCAGAGCAGGGACGAGCGCTTGAACTTCAGCCACGTTTATCGACAGCGAGTGATTTTTTTGGTCCAGACTTCCCGGTGCCCGGTATCAGGCGTATCTCACAGCTTTGACCAGTAGGGCCCGGCAGAAG
>NW_007083268.1:0-351 GCF_000164805.1 Carlito syrichta
CCCCCCCACACCTGGCTTTGTGTTCACGGGAAAGACTTGTGAGACTGCCTGTGTAAAATTTGGGGATAAATACCTGCTGTAACTTTCCATAAACGGCTTCTGCTCATTTCACTGAACAGTTGTCCACTTTCTTTCTTTCTCTTTCTTCCTCTTTATATCTATCCTTCCATCTTTCTTTCTTTTAATATCTATCCCTACAGATTCGCTGACGCCACCACATCTTCCAAGGGACTCCCCAAAACTTGCAGGGGCTGGCCCCCCACACTATCTGCCTTAACTATGTAGCCATCTGGCTAGCCAGCTGGCTTAACTAGCTAGCCACCTAGTAGACCAGCTGACTAGCCAGCTCAC
>NW_007083269.1:0-525 GCF_000164805.1 Carlito syrichta
CAGAGTGAGACTCCAACTCAAAAAACAGAAACAGAAACAAAAACAAAACAAAACAAAAAAGAGTACATCTGGAATACAGGAGATCTCTCAGAGTGTCTCTTACTATCCCCATGTTCTAGAATTAAGTTCAGTGCAAAACTAAATCCAACCCAGGCCCAGTCCTTTCAGAAACAAAGATTGGGTTTGGATCACCCTGTAAGGTGAAGAACCACAACCAGCTGGAGTTCCTGCTGAAGAGAAAGGGAATACAGAATGAGCAGCAAACAAAGGTAGTTCCAAATGGCAGCTATGATTATGTGACCAGTAACAGAAACCAGGACTGAAATTGTCAGAGTATTTCCTCCTTATTTTATTCTGAACACATGTGTGTGTGTGTTCACCAATATCTCTCTTTTCTTTCTCTCTTATTTATGTCACAGTACTAAGTTATTGGATATAAGAAGAATAAATGAAGGACTGTCTTCGTTTATTGGTGCTGCTATATCAAGGCACTTGAGACTGGGTAATTTATAAGGAACAGAAAAT
>NW_007083270.1:0-611 GCF_000164805.1 Carlito syrichta
TAATCAAATAATTTGAAAAATCATCCCCTTTATCAACCTTTGCAAAGATCCTTTCCTCTCTATGCAGCTATCTCCAAATACCAAATATTCCCACCCTCTTAGGCAGTAACCACCAGCCATCAGAACAGCTTCCTCCAACTTCTTCCATGATTTTTTCATCTCCTTTTGTCTTCAATTTCTTTGTGATTACAGATGTGGTTCTACAGAGTACAGGACTCCAAACACTCTATTGAAACAAGAATAAATGCTCTATTGCATAGTTCAATCCTAATGTTTATGCTGTGGGGAAACCAAATGCATTCATGACTTTTCACACTTTGCTTTTTATCCTGCATTGGGTCAGATGCAGTGACTCTTCTCTATTATAAAGCATTTGGTTATCAGGTTCTATAAATACATTTGTTTTGAATAAAAGTCAAGTCAAGCCAGTAAATAACACAAAAACGGGCAGCAATAATTTGACCACAGCCCTGTCTTAGTGCCTCCTGAAACCAGGGTATTTCACAGGAGGATTGAAAATAGGGCCCCTTTAATCCTTGTTTCCTGCATTTCATTCAGTGAGTCAGAGAGTTTTCCAAAACTTATATGAAGACTCATACCTTGACACCAAG
>NW_007083271.1:0-887 GCF_000164805.1 Carlito syrichta
GCTGATTTTTAAAAATTTCTTGTGGAGACAGGGTCTTGCTATGTTATCCAGGCTGGTCTTGAACTCCTAGGTTCAAGTGATCCTGGCTTCAGCCTTCCGAATAGCTGAAAATACAGGTGCATGTTATCACACCTGGCTAATTTTTTAATTTATTGTAGAAAGGGGGGGTCTTGCTATGTTGTCCAGGTGGTCATGAGCTCTTGGCCGCAAGTCATCCTCCCACCTTGACCTCCCAAAGTGCTGGGATGGCAGGTGTGAGCCACTGCTCCCCTCAATAGTTTGTATAGAGCTTAATCTCCGGCACTTTCCTGGATGTCAATGAGTGGGCTGGCAGTTCCTACCCTCTAATCGCTTGGTCATTCTGGCGACCAGCCCCACCCACCCCAAGGCTGTCCAAAGGCCTCACCCCAGCACACCCCGTGAGCACAAACTTAGGGAGGGGAAATCAGTAGGGGCTCACCCCTATATTAGGAAACTCCAAGGGTGTTAGGATCTCTGTGCCAGAAACAAGGAACAAGTCCTTTATTTGTTTTATTATTCTTACAAAGGAAGTCCACATTGTAGCCTGTGGGTCCACATTTCAGTGCAAGTCCACATGGCAGCATGTCGGTTTATGGCAGAAGCATTTTCTATCATGGGTCAGACCATGTTTTATCCACCTGTTCACCTGTGGCAGGACATGTCTCCCGCTGTGAGCTGTTGTGAGCAGCACTGCCGTGGAGGCTGGTGCCCGTGTTCCTGAACGTTCATTATTTCTTCTTCTGAGAGACTTGGTCTCCTGGCCTTGAGGACTGGGTGTAGGGGTGCAGTTTTGCTCTGTTGGACAAGGGAAGGGTATGGTGTCTCCTCCCTCCATCCGTGGGGTGTCCGTGGGATGGTGGCATCCA
>NW_007083272.1:0-521 GCF_000164805.1 Carlito syrichta
ATTATTTAGTGTCTTTTCTCCAACATGATACAGGCCTTGTGAGAGCAAGGCCTGGGTCTGACTTGTTCACTCCTGCAAGCCCAGTGTCTATAACCATGCCTGTCATTAAGTAGGTACTCAAAAAATAATTTAAGTGAATGGTTCATCCCCAGGCATCACTGTTGGCAGCGACTTCTTGGACAGAGGGTGATATTTTTGTTTGTTTATCTTGTATATATAGATTTAGTCACAAAAACTGCAAGACTGCATGGTTGCCCTTTATAATTTGTCATTCTAATTTGTTGACCAAGAAATGATGTTAGTTTTGCATTGAGTTAATTTCAGAAATGGGCACTGATATTATATGCTACTGTCCTTTACCTTTCTACTTAGTGTTCTTTCCACAATGTTTTTTTTTTCTTAATAAACTGGGGATGCTTTTGTGTCCCTCATAATTTTCTAGGTGACTAAGGATGACACATATATATTTACCAGCACAGTTTTATAGACTGAAGAGACAAACTAGTAGAATTGACTTTCTG
>NW_007083274.1:0-717 GCF_000164805.1 Carlito syrichta
TGCAGGAGGGACGCGGCGGCCCAGCCCGGCGCCGCGGGGGAGTCGTCCAGTCCCGCGCCTGAGTGGACAGATGCCGGGCAGCTCTCGCAGGCATGGGGTCGGAGGGGAGCTGTGACTTACCGAGGTCACTTGGATCCCCCCAACAGCCCTGCTGTGCCCCATGCCAAGGGCCCCCAGGGACTTCTCACTGCCCCAGCCGCCACTGGAGGAGGAGGCCGAGGATCCGAGGAGCTACCGGCTTGGTCTCTGCTTGGTGACCTCCGTTCGACGTGGCGCATTTGCACCATACCTTCCCAGAGCACCTCCCCCCAAAACCCAAGGCTCAGGACACCCGGAATTCCTGTCAGCAATCAACTGAAGACGTGGGGGACAAGTGTCTGCTCAGGAGGCTTCTTGCGCGAGTGGTCGCGGGGAACAAAAGAAAAAAGTATAATCTCATCCTCCATACTCACAAAGTGCCGTCCACTGTTTTGGTAACTCTCTCGTTTACCCTCCCTTCTACAGTCTGGTGGGTGTCGGTACACCCCTTTTAAAGACAGGAAACAAGTAGCCAGGTGGAGTAGCTCACACCTGTAATCCCAGCACTTTGGGAGGCCAAGGCTAGAGGACTGCCTAAGTCCAAGGGTTTATGACCAACCTGGGCAACTTGGCAAGACCTCGTCTCTACAATAAAAAAAAAAAAAAAATTAGCCAGGCATGGTGGTGCATGCCTGTGGT
>NW_007083274.1:1095-7258 GCF_000164805.1 Carlito syrichta
CAGCAGGTCGAGGCTGCGGTGGCTGGAAGCGGCCGCTGCACTCCAGTCTGGGTGACAGAGTGAGACTCCAACTCAAAAAATAACTAACTAACTAAACAAATAAATAAAGACAGGACAGAGGCCTTGCCTTTCGAGACAAGGATTCAGCTTCCAAAGCCCCTCCTGCTTCAGGGCAATAGGGAGGCTGCCTCACCTTGGAGGCACCTGCAGCACCCATGGGGCAGGGATTAGAGGCTGCCAGGGGCTGTAGCAGCAGCCAGGATGCTGCCTGAGCTGAGGCGCCTTTGGCCCTGGTGCCTGTCCTTCTTGCCAGCCCCAGGCTGAGAGATGACAAGCTGGAGAAAGAAAGTCCAGCACTGTCCTACACCCACAGCTGGCTGTGCTGACTGGGCTCTACCATAAGGCTGAGAGCCCTGGAGGTCAGCCTGGACTGGGGAATTCCATGAAGGGGGAGACAGGTGGTGTTACAAACAAAGGTCCATGCAACAGGCACCCACAGGGCAGGTGTGTATCACTGCCCCAAGGGAAACAGGTTTAGAGATGCTAATAGAAAAGTGAAGCCTTGCTCTTAGATCTGCTCACTCAGAAATTCACAATTGACCAGGCTAGGTGGCTCAGCCTGTAATCCCAGTGCTTTGGGAGGCCCAGGCAAGGCGAGTGGATTGCCTGAACCCGTGGGTTTGAGACCCGCCCGGGGAACTTGGCAAGCCCACATCTCTATAATAAATAAAAAATTAGCCAGGTGTGGTAGCGTGCGCCTATAGTTCTGGCTACTTGGAAGGCTGAGGCAGAAGGATCACTGGAGCCCAGCAGGTCGAGGCTGCAGTGGCCGGGAGCGTGCCACTGCACTCTAGTCTGGGTGATGGAGTGAGACTCCAACTAAAAAAAAAAAAAAAAATCCACAATTGCTGGCCCTCTGTTGCTGGGTCAGTTTAAAGGCCATGCTTGGGACTGGCCAGGAGCAGCAGCTTCAAACACAGGCCCCATCCTGAGGTGTGTTCCAGTCCACTCCCCAGCAGGGAATGCTGACCTTGGTGGGACTTTAGCCCTCTATCTCTAGGTGCCTGTTATTCCAAATCTGGAACAGAGAGACGCCAACCTCCAGGGGGATGGATGAAGCAGTGCTGTTCTTCACACCGACCTGGATCTGAGATGTTTCCTAGAGCCGAGATCCTGGGTCAGGTGCATGACCCTTCTCTGTGCCTCCATTTCCTCTTCTTTAAAGTGAGGCAATAACCATGCCTCTGTCAGGGTGGTTGTGGGATCACAGGAGCCCATGCATGAAAGTGCACAGCGGGGATAGCAGTTATGATTGCCAACGAAATTCCAGGACGAGAGCAGAACATGCATATTATATTCTCTGACGTTTGCTGTAATGAAATTTAGCCTGCACGTGGAATCAAATTATGTTTTGGTTTATTCAACACTAAAAGCAAAAGCAAAAGGAGTCTCAAACCCCAGCCTTCCCCAGAATTTCTCTGCCCTTCAGTTCTAGTCTTCCTTGTTCCCTCTCCTCTGAAGCCCCTATCATGATTTGATGACTGACAGGGTTGCAACCCTGGTGGCCAGGACAGGTCTCACGAGGCTCCGTGGCTGCTCACACCACATCCTCTTGACTTAGGTAGGTGGGCTCTGTCCTCACACTCACTCCTCTTCCTCCTGAGGCCAGCTTTATTTTCTGCACCTGGCACTCCCCTACCTGGCATTTTTGACACCCAGAGTCTGGCAGAATCTCCCAGGAGGAGGTCCTTTGAGCCACCAGGCACTGGCCTCTGCTTCCAGGTCACCTGCACTGAGATTTGTGGCCACTATGGTCGTGACAAGGACAAAGAAGGGAGTACTTGTATATACTAGCAACAGGTCAGATGCCACCTCATGCCCACTAGGATGGCTATGACCAGATGCACAGAAAACGACAAGTGTGGGTGAGGATGTAGTGACCTTGGGACACTTGTGCACTGCTGGTGGGAATAGACTGAATTCCGAATTGTGGAAAACAGTAAGTTACACATAACATTATTGTATGATCCAGCAATGCCACTCATAGTAATATACCCCAAAGCATTGAAAACTGGTGTTCAGCCGGGCTCGGTGGCTCAGCCTGTAATCTTGCACCTTTGGGAGGCTGAGGTGAGTGGATTGCCTGAGCCCGAGGGTTCAAGACCCGTCTGGGCAACTTGGTGAGACCTCATCTCTACAATAAATCAAAATAAGCCGGGTGTGGTAGCACGTGCCTGTAGTTCCAGCTACTGGGAAGGCTGAGGTGGAAGGATCGCCGGAGCCCAGCAGGTCGAGGTTATGGTGGCCGGGAGCGGCCACTGCACTCCAGTCTGGGTGACAGAGACTCCAACTCAAAAAAAAAAAAAGAAAAAAAAGAAAAGAAAACTGGTGTTCAAACAAAAACTTGTACATGAATGTCCACAGTAGCATGATTCACAGTCGCCAAAAGGTGGAAACCACACAAAGTCCATCAACAGATGGATGGATAAACAAAATGTAGTCTATCCATACAACGGAATATATTTCAATCATAAAAAGAATGAAGTTCTGACACATCCTACAACATGGATGAATCTTGAAAACATTAGCTAAATGACATAAGCCAAACCCTGAAGGGTACGTACTGTATGATTCCATTGATTTGAAATGTCCAGGATAGGCCAATGTGTAGAGACATAAAGTCCACTGGTGGTTTCCAGGGGACAGGAGAATAGGGGGTGACTACTAATGAGTATTGGGTTTCTTTTTGGGGTGATGAAAGTGTTCTAAAATGGATTGTGGTAATGTTGCACACCATTGTGAATGTACTCGAAGCCATGGAACTTAACACTTTAAAGTGGTTAGCTTTTCATATACAAGTGAGATTGACAGTTATTCTGAATAAAAATAGACATAATAATTTTTTTAAAAGTGTCTTATGTTATGTGAATTTACCTAAAAATAAAATAAAACTCACCGGTGGGTCACACTGGCAGTGATCAGCCTGGGCCCAGGACACCAGGCAGGCAGGGCAAAACCTGGGACCTGGCGAGGGAGTGCCTGGCTTGGGGCCGGGTTGGCTGGTCCTGCTGGAAATCTTCCTAGCACGTAGGATGTTTTAGGCTCTCCTTTCCTCATTAGACAGATGTCTACTGAGTTTGTACCATAACAGAGCCAAGAACCTGTTCTCTGTGTACAAGGCCCATAGCCTCACTGTGGGGCCTGTGATTGGATCTAAGAGCCTCAGGTTCCTCATCTGTGAAATGGGGGTGAGAATAGCACCTGCCTCAGGGTCATGTAGGAGGTTCAGACAGTGTCTCAGGCAACGAGTATGTGAATGATAGTTCTGACTCCCAGGGTGCTGTGAGTTATGCTGGCAGTCCCTCAGGGACTAAAGAAGGCTGTTTGGAAGGGCAGGAGGAGGAGTACAATGACCTTGCATCCCAAGTCACCTTGCTGCAGTGGTCCCTCATAGGATGTGCCCTTCCGTTTCCTGCTCCCTCCCCCATCTCCATTGTCTTTTTTTTTTTTTTTTTTGAGTTGGAGTCTCACTCTGTCGCCCAGACTGGAGTGCAGTGGCCGCTCCTGGCCACCTCAGCCTCGACCTCCTGGGCTCCGTCGATCCTTCCGCCTCAGCCTTCCAAGTAGCTGGAACTACAGGCACGTGCTACCACGCCCGGCTAATTTTTGATTTATTGTAGATATGAGGTCTCGCCAAGTTGCCCAGGTGGTTCTCGAACCCGCGGGCTCAGGCAGTCCACTCACCTCAGCCTCCCAAAGGTGCGGGATTACAGGCTGAGCCACCGAGCCTGGCTTCCCCATCTCCATTGTCATGTTCAGAGTGGATGATGCATGGCTCCTGCCTCTCCTTCCCAGTTTCCATTCAGGTGGATAGCAGGTGCTTCTGACTGGGCTTAGGTCCTGTGCGTGCTCAGCTGCAAGAGAACCTGGGAAAAGGAGAAGCCAAGGATGGGTTCTGCCCTTTAAGGGAGTAACCCCAAATATAGGATGGGGGTGCAGAGTTTGGTTCACAGCCTTCTCTTCTGGGGAGGAAACCAGGGATCCACAAAGGAGCACAGAGTTGACTGATGGGAGCTGTGGGATGGTCTATAGGGACAAGAATCCAATTCCTGGGAAAAGGGGGTCAGGATAGAACATTTAAGGAAACAAGACTTAGGGTCCAAGTTGGGGCAGGTTCTGGGCCCAGGCTGGCTAGCAGGTGCTGGGGGAAAGGAAGGAGGGTCTGGTGGTAGGCAGCCAGGACCCACAAGGGTCCCACCTGACACCCTGTGTGGAGTCCTACAGATGATGACTGGGCCTCCAGGGCTTAGGATGTCCAACAACCTTGGATGCAGCTTCCTTGCCTGGACTCGGGAGGGCTCTGTGTTGCACAGCCAGGGCCCTTCTGGTGCCCCTCCACCCCCACCCCAGGGCCCTGAGCCTAGGTTCTCACAGTGCCAGGACCGTTCTGTGCTCCAGCTGCTGCCTGCCGTCTGGGGCCCAGCTGTTGTATGCTGGCCTCAGCCGCCCCCCTCGCCTGGCCACCTGGGCGGCTCTGTGCCCCAGCTGCTGGTTTCTGAGGCCCAAATGGACAGGAAAATGGGACAGGCCACCCCATTTCTTCCAGCAGCTTACTCTGAAGGGAGGCCCTGCTCCCCAGCCAGCTCAGATCAGGGGAAGAGGCCTCAAGGTCAGGCAGGGCAATTGCACAGTTTGATCCCCCCTTTTTAGTTTCCCCAAATCCCTCCTCCTCATCATCCCCTATCCATCAGCAGGATACTCCCTTGGCCTGGTTACCCAGGAACTTGTTGAGCAAAGTCCCTGATCAAGAGCTGTCTGGTACAGGGGAGCTGGGAGTTGCTGTGGTTATCTCAGCCCAGGTCCTTGGAGGGGGAAAAGGGAGCCAGCCACTGGGTGAGGTCCAGCCCCTTCAAGGACAGCTGCTCCTGAGTCTGAAGCTAGAAACTGTGCTCTCCCAAGGCCCCCAGCTTCAACTCCTAGGAATCAAGTGACCATTTGCAGGCCTGGTAAGAAACCTTAGGGTTACCTGGCAGAAGGGACCACACCATTTGCACTAGAACTGAAGCACATAGTCAATACCCCTTCACCCTGGGTCCTAGGACCCCAGAGCTGAGGAGGAGGCTGAGTCCCTGTCATATCTGGCCCCAGGTCATTTAGTGGGACCTGTGACCGCCCCCCCCACCTCTGACCTTCCATCTTCCCCACACCCTATAGCTGAGCCCAGTCTCATCCTGTCCTCCCTATGGCCTCCCCTGGCCCTTGCCAGCCCATAGGTGACTGGGCTAATCATGGAGTGGCAGGGCCATCAGGGAATGGCCACATTCCAAGGCTAGGGGAGGAAGGGCATGGGAATGGAAGGGGCTCCCCATGTATCTGTGAACCAGCTCCTGGCTTCCCAGGCATCACACAGAGAGTGTGTGTCCTTCCCAGACAGGTGAGAAAACGGCTGGAAGCTGGAGGTCAGGTTCTAGGGTGCTGAGGGGAGGGGCAGAGCTGCCAGCTCCACTGTCCTAATTAGCTGCAGGCTGCAGGCCGGCTGGCTCCCATTCGTCCAGCCTGCTAGTACTGGAGCTCCTGTGGCAATGGAGGCAGAGGGCCAGGGAGGCCAGCCGGCCATGTGACCTCCGCTCATCCTCCCTCCCACCCTGTGATCCCCACGTGGCCTCTGGGGAGGCAGAAACAAACCCTCAGATCTCCCCACTGGGAACCTTTCAGCGCCAGTGACTTCAAAGAGGGGTGGCGGCGGTGGGGGCGGCGGATGCTTCTCTTAAAGGGCCATGCCACTTTTAATTCAAAGCAGATCCTGGGAACAGCTGTCGAGCTGCTGTTTGGGAGGGAAGGTGGTGGTCCAGCGCTGTCGTGCCTCTCCAGACCCCGCTGCATTTACTCCTCAGAACTACTCCTGAAGAAAAGTGGGGACTGAAAACAAGAGCCAGCATGGTGCTAGATGCTTTCTTCATGCAATATTGCAGAACTGTCCGTCCATTTCTCAGAGGAGGAGACTGAGGCTGAGTGAGACCCCGGAATCATACAGTTGACTCTCCTGCCAGACGATAGGGCAGTCACTTAGAAACTAGATTTTTGGGCCGGGCTCGGTGGCTCAGCCTGTAATCCCAGCACTTTGGGAGGTCGAGGTGAGTGGATTGCCTGAGCCCGTGGGTTC
>NW_007083274.1:7510-16824 GCF_000164805.1 Carlito syrichta
AAAAAAAAAAAAAAAAAAAAAAGAAACTAGATTTTTGTTTTTAGATGGGGTCTTGCTCTGTCGCTCCGGGTGGAGTGCAGTGATGCTATCACAGCTCACTGCAGCCTTGAACTTCTGGGGTCAAGTGATCCTCCCATCTCAGCCTCCTGAGTAGCTACGACTACAGCCACCATGCCCAGTTGAGAAACTAGATTCAATTAATGAAATAAACAGTGTGAGCCAGGCTCAGTGGCTCAGCCTGTAATCTCAGCACTTTGGGAGGCTGAGGCGAGTGAATTGCCTGAGCCTATGGGTTGGAGACCAGCCTGGGCAACTTGGCGAGACCTCGTCTCTACAATAAATAAAAAAATTAGCCGGGCGTGGTAGTGTGCGCCTGTAGTTCCAGCTGCTTGGAAGGCTGAGGTAGAAGGATCGCCAGAGCCTAGCAGGTTGACGCTGGGGTGGCCGTGAGCATACCACTGTACTTCAGCCTGGGCGACAGAGTGAGACTCCAACTTAAAGAAAAAATAGTGAGACTGCTCTTGCACATTCAAGTATGAACTGGGATTCTTACTTGGCCAGGTGTGTGTCCTGCCTGGAGGCCACTGATGAAGGCCAGACATGGGCAGCTTCATGCTCCTGGGGTAGGAACTCCTGGTTACCCCTCACTCATCTGAGCCTATCTCAGGCACAGCGATGGGTACCTGGACAGCAGGTGTGACTTTGTAAAGCTTGTCTTCCAGTAGGGCAGATGATGGAAACAACTGCCCAAGGAGCACCCTGACAGAGGGAGAGAAAATGGGAAAAATAGGCAGAAAATAGCCCCTGTGCTGGGCATTCAGTAGGTCTGGCAGAGTTGATTCTGTGTAGTCTGGGAAGCACCCCCGCCTTGTCTTCTGGCTAGGCTCTATGGGGACTCATTGCCTACATTGATGTCTATGGTACCCCTGTTCTGGGTCAGTGTCCACTTATCTGTGAGGCTGGTGCTGTAGCTGCTCTCCCATTACAGGTGAGGCACTGGCACCCAGGCAGGGCAGGCTCTGTGTTGGAGGGCAGCATAGACCAGGTGTCAAAGCTCAGTTCAGTGCAGGTAGGGGGCCTGCATGTCATGCCCCAACCCAACCTCTCCACTAGGCTACCTGGAAACACTTTTTGCTTTTGGTTTCCTATATCGTGGGAGGGAGTTACAGGTGGTCCCAGAGTGAGGTTGTGAATACATCACTAAAAATCTGGGCTGCCATGAAAAGAACCAAAGAAGGAAGGGAGGGTGGAATCTCCATCTGTGTCCACTTAGCATCCTGACATACGCATCTGCTCATCTTTGCAAAAAGAAACACTGGCAGGTGACCCTAGAACTGAAGGAAAATAGTTTTCTGTGGGAGTGAGTGGGAATGGGAAAGAATAGGTCAGGCCATGTCTTGTTTTATACTTATAATTTCTGAATCAAATAAATATGTGGAATGATCAAAATATAACATTGAATCAAAAATCATAAAAAAAGAAACCCTAAAATTCAGTAAAAACCAAAACAAATGGAATAGGCACAGTGGCTCATACCCATTATCCCAAAATTTTGGGAGACTGAGGCAAGATAATTGATTGAGCCCAGGAGTCTGAGATCAGCCTCGTCTAACAGAAAATTTTAAAATAGAGAAAATAAATAAATATATTGATTTACTGAAAACAAGGGTTATCACTGTGGAGAAAGGAGATATTAGGTTGAACCATATAAATTTGCCATTTTTTGTAGACTACTGGCAATTTCATATGCTCGTCTCTATGGGGCATAGTGGTGCAGGCCTATAGTCCCAGCTACTCAGGAGGCTGAGGCAGACGGATTGCTTGAGCCCAGGAGTTGGAAGCTTCAGTGAGCCAAGACTGTGCCACTGCACTCCAGCTTGGGCAACAGAGAGAGACCTTGTCTAAAAAAAAATAACAACAGTCCAGGCGCAGTAATCCCAGCATTTTGAGAGGCCAAGGTAGGAGGATTGTTTGAAAACAAAAGTTGGGGACCAACCTTGGCAATATATCGAGATCTTGTATCTAAAAAAAAAAAAGCAAGGTATGTTGTCAAGCACCTGTAGTCCTGGCTACAAGAGAGGCAAAGTGGAAGGATTGCCAGAGTCCAGGAGGTCAAGGCTGCAGTAAGCTGTGATTGTGCCACTGCACTCTAGCCTGGGTGACAGAGTGAGAACCTGACTGAAAAACAAAAATCAAAATAAATGAACCTAACTGTGTATCAAATTGTTAACCTAACCTGACCTAACTATAATGGTCAATTTTATGTGTCAACTTGACTGGGCTAAGGGAGACCCAGATGGCTGGTAAAATATTTCTGAGTCTGTCTTCCAGGGTGTTTCTGGAATAAATTAGCATTTGAATCAGTGACCTGAGTAAAGTGTGGGCAGGAACCATCCAATCCATTGAGGGTCCAAATAAAACAAAAGGGTGGAGAAAGGGCAAATTCTGTCTCTCTCTTCTTGAGTTGGGACATCCATCTTCTCCTGTCTTTGGGCACTGCTGGTTCTCAGGCCCTTAGACTCCAGGATTTATACCAGCCTACCCATCCCCCACTTCTTGGGCTTTTGGCATCTGAGTGGGAGTTACAACACCAGCTCTCTTGGTTCTCAGACCTTCAGATTTGGACTAAATTACACCACTGGCTTTCCTCAGTCTCCAGCTTGTAGACAACAGACTATGGAACTTCACATCCTCCATAATCATGTCAGCCAATTCCCATAATAAATCTCCTCTTATATATCTATGTCTAGCCTATTAGTTCTGTTTCTATGGAGAACCCTAATATACTAATCTAACACAGAAAAAAAGAATTAATTCAAATAATTTTTGAACACACTTCTCTATATTTATCTAATGGAATAAACTCAAAGGACAAACATAGCTAGAGAGATCTTGACATTTCTTTAGTTGGCCTGTGGTTAGTAGCAGTATCTCTGAAACTATATGTAAATATAAATATATAAATATTTGTAGAGACAAGGTCTCACCTTGCTGCCCAGGCTGGTCTTGAACTCCTGAACTCAAATAATCCTCCCACCTCAACTTCCCAAAGTGCTGAAATTACAAGCGTGAGCCACCATGCCTTACCTCTCTGAAACTATTTGGAAGGTATTTTAGAAAAGAGAAAAATAAATACATATATTGATTTACTGAAAACAAGGGTTCTCACTATGGAGAAAGGAGATATTAGGTTGAACCATATAGAGTTACCATTTTTTTGTAGATAAAAAATGATCGACTATTGGCAACTTCATATGCTTCAACCAAATACAAACATGAAATAGGGAAGAAGAGGGAGAAGACTGAGGAATGGTATGGAATAGAAGTATTCGGATGACTTCATGCCACTAGCTCTGTTTCCTGAGAGGGCCCAGAAGGCAGTGACAACCAGCAGCAATGAGCACACTCAACACTCAGAACTTGGTTTCTAAATCCCATTTCTCTATACAAGGGATGAGGGCTTCTTTGAGAACTGGTCAACTTCAGGGCTATGGCAGGAGGAAGTGCTCAAAGAAAGATGGAAATGTCAAAGGGATACAGAAAGATGTCACTGGAACAATTAACTGTGGATTAACTCAGAGAATGGTATGAATGTTAGATTTTCCAATTACAGTGATTATATAAGAGAATGACCTTAGCTGTGTGTGGTGGCTCATGCCCATAATCCCAGCACTTCGGTTGGCAGAGGTGAGAGAATTGCCTGAGCCAGGGGTTTGAGACCAGCCTGGGCAAATTGATGAGTCCTCATCTCCACAATAAATGAAGAAAAATTAGCTAGGCATGGTGGCACATGCCTGTAGTCCCAGCTACTTGGGAGGCTGAGATGGAAGGACCACCTGAGCCCAGCAGGCCAAGGCTGTGGTGGCCGTGAGTGTGCCACTGCACTCCAGCCTGGGCAACAGTGAGACTCTGACTCAAAAAAAAAAGAAGAATGACTTTGTTTTTAGGAAATATACACAGAAGTATTTAGTGACAAAGGGCACAATGTCTTCAACTTACACTCAAATGGTTCAGGTGAATTTTACACACACACACACACACACACACACACACACACACACACAGAGAGAGAGAGAGAGAGAGAGAGAGACTATAATAAAGCAAATGGGATCACATGTAAACAACTGATTAATCTAGCTAAAAGATATACAGGAGTTCAATGTACTGTTCTTGCAAATTTTTCCTTTTTTTTTTTAAGGGACAATGTCTCACTATGTTGCCCAGGCTGGGGTGTAGTAGATATTCATAGCAGTAGTAATGGCCTATTCCACAGTCCGGAACTCTTGGACTCAAGCAATCCTCTTGCCTCAGCCTCCCGTGTAACTGGGACTACAGGCACATGCCACTGTGCCCAGTTAAGTTTGAATGATAGAAAAATATATCAACCCTCCTCTCCACAAAAAAGCATAGAAGTCAGCTTGAAGATTTCGCTGGCCAAATTTGGACAAATTTGAGCATCAAGAACAATGATCATGAATGAAAAAAGAATATACGAATTCATATTAATATTTAAGGAATTTTTTAAAAGGAGAGGGAACTTTTCTTGACCAAAACATGCCTATAAATTTAGAAGAAATGACACACTTGGAAATTCATGATTTTGCAACCATAATGTAATAATGAATTCATGAATTGATGCTAAAACTGTCAGGCAAATGATTATTGGAAAAACATGATATTTATAGTCTCAAAGAATTACCTCACACATGGCTTATTTACCCCTCAAGGAGCAAGGGACCTAGACCATGGAGGAATCCAGCAGACCCCAACATGACCAGGTGGTTAAACTTCACATCCTTACTAACAGGCAAACTGATGTCCTGGATCTCTTGATGACTTGTCACCTACTCTCCTTACTGCCCTAAATGTTTAACCCTAGGATCTAGACTGTGGGAAAATCTAAAGAAAACAGGCTCTTCAAAAATGTCAGTGTCATTAAAAAAAATGGAAACGGCCAGGCATGGGGGCTCACGCCTGTAATCCCAGCACTTTGGGAGGCTAAAGCGGGAGGATTGCTTGAGACTAGGTGTTCGAGACCAGCCTTGACAACATAGTGAAACCTAATTTCTACCAAAAAAACCCCCAAAAAACAATTACCTGGGTGTGGTGGCACATGTCTGTAGTCTCGGCTACTCAGAGGCTGAGGCAGAAGCATTGCCTGAACCCAGGAGGTTGAGGCTGCAGTGAGTTGTGATCATGCCACTGCACTCCAGCCTAGAAGACAGAGAGACTGACTCAAAAAAAGTGTGTGGCTCAGTGAAGCTCTAAGGTATGTGATGGGCTGGCTAGATGTGAGGGGTGTCCCTGGGGCTGTGGTCACTGTGAGGCTTTACCCAATTTTCTCCAATGTAGGTAGATATTTCTGTTTATCATATGCAGAGGTGTGTGTGTGTGTGCGTGTGAGACATGGATGTGATGTGTCATCTACACGAAGACGTGACAGCACTCATGCAGAGGTGTTAGAATACACAGTGACTGATGACTGCACACAGCCCCCTCTTCCACAGATTTCTGTGCACCTGAGCCTTGGCCAGGAACTCACAGAGCCTGCAGAGACAGTCAAGCAGACAGACACATAGTGAGAAGAGCACCAGATAGGGCTGAGCTGTGGCGAGAAGGAGCCCAGCTCACTGCAGCCTCAATCTCCTGCAATCCTACCTCAGCCTTCCCAGTAGCTGGGACTACAGGCACACACCACCAAGCTTGGCTAATTTTTAAATTTTTTGTAAAGATGAGATGTCACTTTGTTGCCCATGCTGGTCTCCAACTCACCAGGATAGAACTTAGAATTTAGCCAAATCCAGGGCATGGGGGATACATGTGCGAGTACTGGCCAAGAGTGGCCCAAATACCATGGGCTAAGGTCGGTGGCAGCAGTCATTGAGGACAGCTCCTTCCAGAATACTGGAGCTGGTGGCATGTGCCTCTGGTGGCAGTGAGGCCAGGGGCCAGTCTTGTTGTGGGAGCTGGGGGCTGTGATGGGTTTTTCCAGGTTCCACGCAAGCCCCTGCTCAGCATGTGGCTTGGTCACCATAAATTCTTGAGGTGGCCTGTGGACCTGGGGGAGCTCTGGTTAAGACTAAATCGGCTCACCCTGCGGCTCTGGAGCTTGTGTCTCCACATTTTCTACCCTCAAGTCTAGGGGAGCTTCACAAACCCTGACAGCTGCCAGGCATTTAACTCCCACTCTCGGGATAGGTAGGATTTGCCTGGGATTTAACTCTCACTTTAGGGTTAAGTAAGTCGATTATCAAGGGCTGAGTATTTTAGCAGTGAGAGAAGGTTCGTGCAGGGTGGGGGGGCCTGCTGTATCCCTAAAGGTCAAGAGGTGGACCGTGACCATCGGAGTAGGTGACAGGGAATAAGTCCAGGTGCTGGAGTGGAGGAAGCTAGGAGGATGAGGGAGAGCAGAGCACCCAGGACAGGCCGGCCACACAGGGGTGGAAGCCAACGAGGACCCAGAGCTGCGCCTTAGTGTGTCGCTTGGGAGCTCGGCTGTCACTCAGGCTGCCGATGGCGGCCACCCCGCGAGCGTGGACGGCTAGGTGAGACCCTGGATCTCACGTGGCGCCTGCTGGGGGTGACCGCGCTCCCGTCCCCTGTCCGTCCCGTCGAGCCTATCAGGGCCGCACTTCCTAGAATCCGAGGTCAGCCGCGCGGTTTGGGTTGAGCGAGTCCCACACGGGTTGTAGTAGCCACGCGGCAGCGCCGGGGGCGGGGCCTGGGCGCCGGGGCGGGACCCGGAAGTGCGAGCCAGCCTCATCCCTGTTGGCCGCGTGGCTGTGCATCCCGGCTGTTGCCGATAAAGTTGTTTGAAGCCGAGCCGGCGGCGAGTCACGTGAACGGAAGATGGCGGCCCCGGCAGGCGGCGGAGGCTCCGCGGTGTCGGTGCTGGCTCCGAACGGGCGGCGCCACACAGTGAAGGTGACACCCAGCACCGTATTACTGCAGGTGCGGCCGCTGGCCCGGGATGGACTGGGGATGGGAGGGGGACGCCGCACCAGGGCCGGGGCCCCGCCCCCGGCGGTCGGCGTCCGAGGTCTTCGGGGGCGGGGCCGCAGGCGGGGCCCGCGACGGCCAATGAGCGGCCTCCTGCACGGGCGGCCCTGTCCCCTTCTCGCGGGTCGCGGGCACCTGCGCTTCTGCTGGGGTCCTGTGAGGTTGTGTGGGGCGGGTGGCGACCCCTTCTGAGGGTGCGGGAGGGACGCCACCGCCTGTCTCCCCATTCTACTCCTAGGCTCTTATCTGAGCCTTGCCTCCGAGGGAACCGGAAGAGAGGAGCCCCGACCTGTGCCCCCATCCCCGGGTCGTGTTCCTGGACACGGTGCCCGGTTTGCGCAGTGGCTAGAGTTGCTGGCTTTGGTGCCTGGAAGCGATTTTTGCCGAGTCACTCACTGCACTTTTACTGGGGCAGCTTGTGACCTCGAATCAATTAAGTTTAAAAGTGTTTATTGAGCCCCTGCTGCGTAGGGAACCCTGAGGTGCAAAGGTTCAGTCAGCTTGGTGCCTGCAGGAGTAGCACACAGCATGAGGTGGCAGGGCCTGGGCAGGTGAATGACAGTGTGGAAGGCTGTTTAACTGGTGCCTGTTGAGTGCAGAAGCGGGGCCTGCGACAGGACCCGTTTCAAGGATCTATTTGTGCTGGTGCTCAGGGGTCAGCTTATGGAGAAGAGGGGCAGAGTGGTCCAGCAGTGGGAGCAAGTGCACAGAGGGTACCAGGGCCACAGGGTGGCCTGTGCTGGGCAGGTTTGAGGCAGGTTACAGAGCTAATAGTTTTGAACTTTATTGTCTTGGGGGGAAATTCATCCCAGGGTGTGTGCTAAGACGATGCCTGTGGTAATAGGCTGCAGGGCGACACCACAGAGCTGGGGAACGAGGCAAGACATAGGGGGTTTTCGGTGAGGAAGGGAGGGAGAGTGGACAGGATTTGCAGATGAGACACCTGAAACTGTTGAGTGGAACATCTTTCGTGAGGTCTCGTCCTAGGTTTTGTCTGGGTAGAGCCTGCTGGCTCACCAGGGAGCTGAGTGCCCTTGGCTAGCCTTCCCACTAAGCCTGCCAGACTGGCCACACTCAGTGGTTCACCGCTCTTTTATCTCGCTCCTAGGTTCTGGAAGACACGTGCCGGCGGCAGGACTTCAACCCCAGTGAATACGATCTGAAGTGAGTTGGCTAGGGCTCAGCTGCAGGGTGCAAGTCGATCTGCTCATTTCTCCCTGAATATACTGGCTCTGGCTTGGAAGAGCCCCACTGGGTGGCTTAAAACAATGGAAATGTATTAGCTTCCAGTTCTGGAACTGGCAGGGCCACAGTCTCTCCAAACGACCTAGGGGAGAATGTTTCCTTTCCTCTTCCAGCTTCTGGCAACTCAGGAGTTCCTTAGCATGTGGCTACATCACGCCGCTTTCTGCCTTCATCTTCCCATGGCCTTTTCTACTCTCTGAGTCTCTCATCTTCTGTGTCTTATGAGGACACTCGTAATTGGACTTAGGGCCCAACCTGATAATCTAGGAGGATCTCACCTTAACTTCCTTAACTTCAAATACCTCTACAAAGACCCATATACCAAATAGCATCACGTTCACAGATTCTGGAGGTTAGGACATTGACCTGTCTTTTAGAGGAACACCATTTGACCCAGTATAGAAGATTTTAGTGCATTTGATTATGTAAGTTCCTGATGGGGTTCTGAGGTCAAAGAGCTGGTCATGGAGAAATGGGAAGAAACCCTGAAAACTGCTGGTGGATCCTGGCAGCCTTTACCCCCTGGAATTACATGTGTGGTTCTCTGTGTGTTGGTATTATTCCCAAGAGAGGGCTTTCACCAGATTCTCAAGGGTCTGAGACAACAGAAGGGTCAGAGCCCTCAAATTGGTGAGATGTGGGTTTCTCTTCTACATGCATGACTTTTCACTTTAAAGACCTGACTTCACAGTATCATTGTCCTAGTTTGGAGGCAAAGGCAAGAGCCTGCCCTCTCAGCCTTGCCTACACTGCCTTATGGGACTCTCTGGGGAGGGCTTTCTTATGGGTGCTACCTACAATTCATCCCAGTCTTTCATCTCCTGTCCTGATCATGTGATAGTCCCAAGATAGGTGCTCCGAGTGCAGGGTGAGCATCCTGCCACAGAGCTTCCCATCTCTCTCCATCCTCTGTTAACCTATCCAGAGTCTGTGTGATAGTGTCTTTTTTTTTTTTTTTGAGTTGGAGTCTCACTCTGTTGCCCAGACTGGAGTGCAGTGGCTGCTCCTGGCCACCACAACCTTGACCTGCTGGGCTCCAGCAATCCTTCCGCCTCAGTCTTCCAAGTAGC
>NW_007083274.1:16877-34851 GCF_000164805.1 Carlito syrichta
CGGCTAATTTTTGATTTATTGTAGAGATGAGGTCTCGCCAAGTTGCCCAGGCTGGTCTCGAACCGGCAGACGCAGGCAATCTACTCACCTCAGCCTCCGGATAGTGTCTTGACTGGAACAAATTATTGACATTTTGAGGCTGGTCTCTTGCAACACTGTATCAATTTTTCTGTGCATTTTACTTGCAAAGTGCTCCCATTGCAGAGGAAGGCATTCCCCCATGTGAGCAACACCCCTTCTCTAAGGTTCCTGCTCTCGGTTTCTCTTTGGATTTGCTGTCTCATACTATGCTAGACATTTCATAAGACAATTTCTAGAGTCACTTTTTTGGCCAGTGTTGAAGATTGACATAAGAGTTACCTCTTTCTCAATTCTTTCAAATGTCTTTGGGCTTTATAAACTGCTTACTAATTGTTTCCAACAACAGTCTGGCATTTATGAAGTCAGGTAACCACTTTGTGTATATTCAGATTTCACATGCATTCTCCCTCTAGCCCTATAGTTTTTTTTTCCCCCAAACTTTTGTTAAAAATAGAGCTCAGGCCGGGCTCTGTGGCTCAGCCTGTAATCCCAGTGCTTTGGAAGGCTGAGGTAAGTGGATTGCCTGAGCCCGCGGGTTAGAGACCCACCTGGGCAACTTGGCGAGACCTCATCTCTACAATAAAATAAAAAAAATTAGCTGGGCGTGGTAGTGCACGCCTGTAGTTCCAGCT
Organism: Carlito syrichta; assembly: GCF_000164805.1. Classification (NCBI taxonomy): domain Eukaryota; kingdom Metazoa; phylum Chordata; class Mammalia; order Primates; family Tarsiidae; genus Carlito; species Carlito syrichta. Next base: position 17,591 of record NW_007083274.1, read on the forward strand.
ACTTGGAAGGCTGAGGCGAAAAGATTACCGGAACCCAGCAGGTCGAGGCTGCGGTGGCCGGGAGCGGCCACTGCACTCCAGTCTGGGTGACAGAGTGAGACTCCAACTTCAAAAAAAAAAGCTCAGAATCTGACTTGTGAGTGGCATGAATAAGTTCTCTTATTCATTCTTCCAGCGATTCATTGTGGCCAATGTGTGTCCTTTAAAGTCAGGGCTACACAGCACCAGTGCTCTTTGAAGCCATGGGCAGTAGCTCCAACAGTTTGATCCATGGAGTGAACTCTAGGGTTGATGGTGGTTCTCATTCCCATAGGGTTCCTGGGAATTAAGGGAGTGGGGATGAGAAAGGACAGGATCAGGAAGGTTCCAGCCTGGTAGCTTCAGCCCTCTTTGCCCATAGGTGAAGGGTCACAGCAAGGCAACATCCAGGTTTCTCTCTTCTCCAGTCTGTTCTTGCTCTTCTTCTCAGGGATGGGTGTCTGAATCCCTGTTAGTCCATGGCCCATGTAGGATCTGAGCATGGCGCAGCTCTGCCTTTGCGTGGCCTGAGCTGACTGTTGGCTCTTCTCATCTGAGTTTCTTGTTTGCAAGACATGATAAGTGTGACTGTGGCAGTGCCTTATGGAGAGGGCAGGCATCTTGGAAACTTATTTCTAGGCATGTTGGAGGCCTATGCCCTCTTCCCCTATGCTTGGACATCTCTTCGTCTGACTTATCCTATCTCTCAGTTCCCCCTAGTTGCTTCTGAGAAACCATCTCCTCTAGAGCACAGGAAACATCAGGTCCTCCCTGGATGGGGCTAGAGGAGTCTGTTGGGCTCACCCTGGTCTTTGAGGGATCCATGCTAGCCCTTTCTTTTCTGGCTGGAAGGCTCTGGGCCTCCTCAGGTCCATGTGCAGCAGCTAATAACTGCAGGACCCAGACAGAGAGGCTAGAGGACTGCTGTGATGTTGGAGGACATAACTTTGCTGTCTGGTCTCAGCTCTTCACTAAATTCCTGTCCATAGTGAATGCCTGAGTTTCTCATGAGGGCTTTTGGCTAGGTTTTTCAGATGTGGTTTCTTGAGGCTCTTTGCCTCCTTTGCTTGTCTTTGGGGTTCTGGCCCCATGTGGAGGATGAGAGGAAACAGGAAGGTAGGTGGTCATCCTGGCCGGTGACCGACATAACAGCAGAGTGACTGGTGCAGTGGGGTTTTCTGGGCACAGCTCCAGGTCATGATGGTGAGAGCTGTTCTGTCAGAAAGTCTCTGAGCGAAGCAAGGTGCATGTCCCTCATGGTTCTTTCATGTGTTTTTATTCTCTGAGGATCTGCACTTGGGCCTGTCACTGTTCCAGACTCCAAAGGAGCAGCTACTTGGTTTGCTCAGTGGCTGACATTTCTGTCCTCTCTCCTTTCACTGGTCTCTTATGTTTGGAGCTGTGTCTTACTGAATTCCTTTCCTTCTGGAAGGCCCCCTAGAGTCAGGGACTACTTTTTGCCCCTGCAGTTTGTAACTTTCTGTTCCTGGGAGCAGCTGGGTGGAGAACAGCTGTGCAGAGGTGGGTGGTAGGGGGAGTCAGGGTACATCAGAAGCTGCAGAGCAGTGTGTGGGCTTGGTCTGTCTTTCAGGTTTCAGAGGAACGTGCTTGACCTCTCTCTCCAGTGGAGATTTGCCAACCTGCCCAACAATGCCAAACTGGAGATGGTGCCTGTCTCCCGGAGCCGCGAGGGGCCTGAGAACATAGTAGGTGGTGATCTGTGAGAGGCCAGCAGGCCTGCCTCTCCAGCTCTCGTTTGGCTGTGGGGTACAGAATGATTCAGAGACTGAGCAGACAGAGTTACATGCTGCAGGGTGGAGTGTGAGGTGGACTGTAAGAGCTGGGAAAGGTGGGATGTCGTCTTAGGGCCTGCTCAGCCTTCCCTGTGTCAGGCCAGAGCAACTTCTTTGACTTTTAAAACTGTTGACTGGAAATGAGACTGCTCACTCCTCATGTGGAAATTTTTCTTTTTCTTCTTGGTGGGGTTAATTGTGCCATACCTGGCTGTTTTCCAGCAGCATTTGCCCACTAACGTGATGTTCCTGGTCACAGGAGTGTCCAGAAACTTAAAACCTGAATTATGGACCTTGCCAGGGCATCTCTTGGTCTCTGAGGTGGGACACAGCAGGTTCAGGGCCTGCTTCGGGCCTCCTCCAGCGAGTTGCATTAGACCCTGGCTGCACATCTGCCTGCAGTCCACTGGTCTTCACCAAGTCATGAACTCATATTTTAGTGAACATCAGTGAAATTATTGTGGAAGAACACAGCAACCACGGCAATAACTGCCCTCCTTTTTGGGCCCCTGCTGGATCCTTTACTTATGTAATTTTGTGTTGTCCCAATGCCCTGAGAAAATGTTTTTTCATCCTTGTCAGATCAGGAGTCTCAGCCATGGGGGCATTAGTAGCTCTCCAAAGCCTGTCCTTGCCCATGCCAAGCTAGGAGTCCAGGTAGGCTAGGGCTGACCCTACTACCAGTCATTTTCTATTACAACTGTGGTTCTCATACTGCTGTGTGGAAGGAATCCGGGATTCCTCTGAGGGTTCTTAGGGTTACAGGGAGACTCCAACACATTTTCAATGCCGAGGAGCCCCTCTGTTTGTTTTTGGGATTTAATGTCAATGTGCATTTGAAGGAAAGAGTTCCATGGCTGAAACAGAATGGCAAGGTGTGACTTGGAGAACTAAGTGCCAGGCTATGGGGGCAGAGGTGAGCGTGGTGTTCATAGGTGCTTCTCATGGGGTAGATGTTGAACTTGTGTCCATGTCTAGCCTTTGACTATGTGTGCTCTAGTGTGTCTGTCATTGGCAGAGGGACCAGAAGGGACTTCTACCCATTTGGGTTATAGACAGATCTGTGCAAAATGGCACAGGGGCATCATTTTTTTTTTTGAGTTGGAGTCTCACTGTGTCGCCCAGACTGGACTGCAGTGGCCGCTCCCGGCCATTGCAGCCTCGACCTGCTGGGCTCTGGAGATCCTTCCACCTCAGCCTTCCGAGTAGCTGGAACTACAGGCGCGCGCTACCACGCCTGGCTAATTTTTTGATTTATTGTAGAGATGAGGTCTCTCCAAGTTGCCCAGGCAGGTCTTGAACCTGCGGGCTCAGGCAATCCACTCACCTCAGCCTCCAAAGGTGCAGGATTACATGGTTTCTGAGGGTCTGGAATCTGGGAGCAGCTCCACTCAGGGTCTCCCTTGAGGCTGCAGTCAGATTCAGTGGAGCCTGGGCAGGAGAAGCATTTCTAAAAGGGTTCCCTCCTATGGTACCTGCACACCTGTGTACACACACGTATGCAAATGTGCCAGTGTAACCATGCAGGTGGGATGGGGAGCCTCAGTGATCCTCTCTTACCTCCAGACTACGCAGAGGGGTAACGCTTCTTTGTAGGGGTCAGTCTTCTAGAAGGCCTGGGGAGGGGCAGGTGCCCTCCATCTCTGTCCTGAGAATGATTTGGGTCTGCATGGGACAGCTGCTTTTCCTCCTGATGAAGCTTCTCCATCTTGCCCCCTCCAGGTTCGCATTGCTTTGCAGCTGGACGATGGCTCTAGGTTGCAGGGTGCTTTCTGTTCAGGCCAGACCCTCTGGGAGCTTCTCAACCATTTTGCACAAACCAGGTGAGCATCAGTGGGCACGTCCTGGGTTCTTTCCTGCCCTCTTCTGTGGAGATACTGCTATGGTCATTGGGCTGGTCCAGAACCTTTTAGCACTTGGTGGTCCTGATTGAGAGGACTGGTTGCGTGTGTAGACTGCCTGTTTATCAGCCAGCACCCTCAGGGACAGGTCAGATCATGGCTCATCATACCAAGTTTCTGGGCCCTATAGCCCAGCCTCACCATCCTAGAAGAGCAAAGATATGCTTCTGTCTTTGTGGGGACCCGATAGGCCCCCAAGGGCCTGGTAAGTGGCAGAGAGGAGCAGCAAGGTGCTGGGTGCAGTCCTCCCATGTGTGTTCTTCCCCAGACAGGATTGGTGTTGAGGGGACCCTCAGACAGAACAGATAAAAGGCAACCAAATCAGCCAGCAAATCCTGAAGAAGTAGAATTCCCTTATGAAAATAAGTCATTTTTTAAAAGGAAATTTTAAGAATAGTTGATATTGTTAGTTTCTATTTGTTGATTATTGGTTTAACTTTTAGTTCTGAATGTGTAAAAATGGTTGCCCTTTAAATTTGGGTCTTCTTATTGTAGGGCAGAAGTCTTTGTCCACATTTAAAGGTCTCAGCCAACAGAATAGAAGGGTCTTTGGGAGGATGTAGTGTTTGCTGCGTGACTTCATTTGAGTTGCTTGCCATCTCAGGGTTTCTCTTTCTTCATCTGTACCATAAGTGGTATGGGGATGAGATGAGTTAATGTGTCTCAAGTACTGAGAACAGGGCCTGGCACCATGGTTTGTGTGTGTAAGAAGGTGACTCTGAGTAGGGCACTCAAGGTGGCCCCCTGGGTGAAGGCTCAGGACTTTACTGGGAAAGGCCTGCTCTGGTCTGATGGTAGTGCCATGCTGTGTAGCATCAGGTGTTGTGCTCATGGATGAGGGTGCTGAGGTCTGCAGGTCGGGGTCACCTCAACATCAGCTGTCTGAGTGACCATGGGGGTGGAAGTCAGGTTGGAAGCTGGTTAAGAATGGGTGGAGACTTCTGGTGAAAGCAGTGGATTGAATACCAGCATGTAGTTCTTCCTCCCAAAATGAGCTAAAACAATAGGGAAGGAGCTTAAGAAAAAGACAAAGCCTATAAGAATGGATGAGCAGGAACTGAGACAGCAGGAACAGCAGGGATAGGAAGGGAAGCGGATGGCTGAAGGGTAGGAAGGGTAGAGGGTAGGAAGGGAAGCGGATGGCTGAAGGGAACTGCAGTCTCAGTGGGAACTGGTCTCTGCAGAGCCTCTGAAGGTGGGCGGGCAGGCAGGTACTGGGTGGGGTGCCAAGGGCAGAGGATCCCAGCCCTCCCCTGCTCCGTGCTGTTGTATGTGAGTTTGCTCTCTGAGAGGGTGAGACATAGGGCTCTCTAGACTGGGGGTGCCTGCATGATTGAGAACAGGGGACTTAGGTGATTGTAAATCACCTAATGTGGAGCCCTGGCTCCCCATGTGGCCAAGCCTCTCCTCATAGCAGGAGTCTGAAAATGTCTCCCCAGGGAACCTGGTGGCTCAGAGGGAAGTTGTGACACTCCTGATGTGGGGGCCTTGGATGGCTCCCCAGATCACCACCTGGGCATGGCAGCTCTGCTTATGGCTCAGAGCTCACAACAAGCATGAACAGACATCTGAGTGAAGTTCAGCACAGATAAACAGGAGAAGTAGCTGCTGCACTGGGGACAGGACTACAGCGTTTGTTACTATCTTTGGAGGACTGAGAAGTTATCGAAATAAGAGTGGCAGGGGGGTAAAAAGGATACTCAGAGAGAAGTTGAAGCTCTTGGAGACTGAACAAATACAGCATAAAGTGTGCAGACCCTAGCTGTGTCTCAAGTGGTCTATATCAGTTGCTTGTTGCCAGGACTCTCGTGCCAGTGGCTCCTCCACTTCCTGACTGGTGGCTTGCATTCTTCTTGAGGTGCTGGTAGAGTGCAGGAGAGCATGTGGGGCCTCTGGAGGCAGGGCAGACACTTGGAACTGGTCAGTGTGGCTGAGCCCCTGGGTAGAAGCCTGAGCGTCGGAGCTCTGGGAATGGTGGGAGGCCAGTCAGAGAGTCAGCCTGGTGGCCCAGCATCCATGCCAGGCCTGTAGTAACTAGCACAGAGAGCAGGGCAGGATGGCAGGGCAGCCACACTGGAGAACGTCCCTAGGACAGGAGGCATGAGATTCCAATTAAGGGCCTCAGCAGGCCCAGCCAGTGGGTGGAAGACCTACCTCAAGGGACATACGTTAACATAAAACTTGGGCACTGGGAACAGAGCTGGTTTTGCAGGCTCTGAGAAGGAAGGGTAGCCCCACACAAGGCCCAGGGTCAGGATCCTCAGTCAGCAGCACTGGAGCCTACCACCGGGAGGCTGGGAGTAGCACATTGGAATTCTGCAGGAAACCCAAAGTGTCATTGAAGAGCAAAGGTAGAACAAGATGTTCTTAGACCTGAAAGATCACTAGTTGGCTCTGTGCTCCCCCTAGGGAAACTGCTGAGACTGGGCTCCATCAGAGAAGGGAGCCCCAACTAATGCTGTGCTTGACGGGAAGATCCCGAGAGGAGTTGATAGTGCCTGCGGATAAGACCAAACACTGTGGGACACAGAAGTCAGGAAAAATGAGAGTCCCCAGAAAAGTGCCATCTAGGCCAGGACAGTGTCCTCCCGGTGGCTCCCCCTGGCAGTGCCTCCTGCTCAAATGATGCTAGACTTTGGGGGCGGCTGGCGCATGGGTGAGGAGCTTCACTGTAGTGTCGGTTGTCAGATGGGAGATGATAAATTGCCCCACATGTCCAGGGTTGCCTCTGGGGAGGGGCCAGGGTGTCCAGAGAGGTAGGGCAAGAATATCTGTGGTAATGTCAGTCTCTTGAACTGATTTTGTAAACTGTGTGTGGAACGTCAATAGAGGCAACTCTTTTAAGAAATCGGGGGACAATGGGAGGAGGTAGGACTTGGGGAGGTTCTGAAGCTCAGAGGTCCCCTTGGGTCTGGAGGGCAGTTTGGGTGTGTCTGTCTGCATGTGCTAATATGAACACTTTATGTTATAAACACAAGAGGTACACAATGATTTGTACCTGCTTTTTTTTTTTTGCTGATGAATATGTCACAAGCATCTTTCTGAAGATTCTTGTATACGTTACTCATTGGGGCTGAGTTTTCCTCTGTGGTGTGCAGGTGGCTTCTTTCAGTACTCACCCAGCTGCAGGTGCTTGACAGCGGGTTGTTTCTTAGCGGTACTCTTTCCTGTGCAAGACTGGAGCGCACTGTCAGGTGGGAGGTCTTTGTACCCACTCACCTGTCCTGGTTCTTCCTGTAGGGGAGGCCGAGCCCTGTCCAGAGGTGGGACCTTAAGACAGGGCTTCTTTAAATTTCATCTCCAGAAGTTCAGGCCCAAGCTGGGTCCTGGAGGCTGGGCACTTATTTATCACGGGGCAGGATGTGGACAGGTCTGTGGCGGGCAGCATTTCCCAGCCTGTGGTGAGGATTAATCTCCCAGAGGACTCAGTGTTAGGGACATCACAGGGATAGTGGCTGGAAGCTGGAGCCTCCACCATGGAGACATCAGGTCCCAGCAGGTTCGCAGGAGGGAGGGAAGTTTAAACTTTAGCTCTGAATGTGTAAAATTGGTTGCCCTTTAAGTTTGGGTCTTTTTATTGTAGGATAGAAGTCTTTGTCCACATTTAAAGGTCTCAGCCAGCAGAATAAAAGGGACTTTGAGAGCATGTCCAGCACCTCGTACGCTGGCCTGAGGTGCAGCAGAGGCAGAGCAGGAGGCTTTGGGAATTTCAGGTCTCTGCACAGTGGGCCAAGCAGGAGTCTGGCTTTTCTCCCCTGATGCTTTCCTGAAGAGGTAGGAGTCCAAGCACGGTTTAAGTGTTGTGCTTAGAGGAGGGTGTTCTGATGTTAGGGGCTGCTTGAGAGGTGTCCTGGGGTAAAGCCTGCTTTGTGTGTTCAGGGACCCCTGGGTGATTTCCTGAGGTGGAGGCTGCTACACACTCAAAAGGTGGTAGCCCCTGTATGTGAGCATCACAGCAGCGTGTGGCCCAGCCCTGACCCAGTGTCAGGAGCTGTATTGGCCATGGGGATACCACATGAGCCATATGTGTAGGTCACGGAGGTAACTCAAATTTTCTTATAACCACATTAAAGATGAGACAAAAAGTGGCATCATTAATTTTATCAGTATGTTTAATTAACTCAGGCCAGGTGCAGTGGCTTGTGCCTGTAATCTCAGCACTTTGGGAGGCTGAGGCAGGAGGGTTGCTTGATGCTAGAAGTTCAAGACCAGCCTGGGCAATATAGCAAGTCCCTGTCTCTACCAAAAAAAAATGTTAAATTAACTCAATATACCCCCAAGTTTTATTATTTGAACATGTAGTCAATAGAAAAATGAGGTATCTCATGCTTCTTTCTTTTTTTAAGAGATAGGCTCTTGTCCTGCAGCACAGGTTGGAGTGCAGTGGTGCCATCATAGCTCACTGCAGCCTTGAGCTCCAGTGCTCAAGCGATCCTCCTGCCTCAGCCTCCCAAGTACTGGGATTACAGGCATGTGTCATCAAACCTGGCTAATTTTTTTCGTTTTTTTGTGGAGATGGAGTCTTACCATGTTGCTGAGACTGGTCTCAAACTCCTGGCCTTAATCAATTCTTTTGTCTCAGCCTTCCAAGAGCTGGGATTACAGATGTGAGCCACCACGCCCAATCCATGCTCTTTTGTTTGTATGAAGTCATTGAAAACCAAGGCACATTTGGGGCCATCTCCCTCTGGGTCAGCTGCTGGGTGATGATTATGGCCTCTGCATACACTGGCCACTCCTTTCTGCCTCTTAGACTCTGCTGCCAGAGAGGACACTATGAGATGTGGGCTCCAGGCTACTGGCTTTGAGCTTTCCTGTTTTCCTTGTAGCCTGAGGTTCCTGACCAGTAGGTGGGCATGAACATCTGTGCTGACCTCTGAAGGACACTGTTCTCTGCCTGCCAGGGCTGGGCCTGTGTTATAATTTAGGATCTTTAAGATAGAAAGCACATCTTTAATGATGAGGGAGATGCAAGGTGGAAATAGAGATTTATTTATTTATGTATTTATTTATTTATTTTGAGTTGGAGTCTCACTCTGTCGCCCAGACTAGAGTGCAGTGGCCGCTCCCGGCCACCGCAGCCTCGACCTGCTGGGCTCCAGCGATCCTTCCGCTTCAGCCTTCCAAGTAGCTGGAACTACAGGCGCGCGCTATCATACCCAGCTAATTTTTTGATTTGTTGTAGAGATGACGTCTCACCAAGTTGCCCAGGCGGGTCTCGAACTCACGGGCTCAGGCAGTTCTCTCACCTCAGCCTCCCAAGGTGCGGGATTATAGGCTGAGCCACTGAGCCCAGCTAGAGATTTATTACTTACAAGCTCTGGAGGCCCTACAGAGGTCAGTCAGGACCAAGAAAGGAAGGAACCTGGAGGGCCTTGCAAACCAATGCCTTTGTTGGGGTCCTGGGTGTTATCCAGAAAGGTTTCCCAAGGGCACTTTTAATCGGTGAGTCTAGAGCCAGCAGGCACGAGCTCTGTGAGGTCACTGCAACAGGCCTGTACAGTCCATGGTGAGCGTGAGGGGCAGGTGGTGAGTTGAGTAGGTAGAATCCAGCCATTCCACTGGGATGTAGTCAACAGGAGACAGTGGTAAGAGGCAGGTGTCTGATGGACCACCTTGAGGAACTGGGAGGAGGACGAGAACAGGACCTGTGTTGAGTGTGACTGAGCACTGCTTCTGGAGTGAGAAAGTCCAATTTATGTTCTAAATGGATACTGAGGGAACATGGAATTGTAGTAATTCACCCACAACCTGAATGGAGCTGTGTTCTGTCTAAAGGAGATTAAGGAGTAGTGTAGGATTTTTGAAAATGTCAAGTTAATGACTCTGCTGTGGTGGGAATTTGCCCTCTCATAAAGGGTGCCCCAGGTGTGCCCCACCCCTGGTGGGTGTGGCCCCAGATGTGCCCTGACCCCAGGCTGAATTCTTTGCCCAAGCCCCGCCCCTCTGCTCCCAGCCTTATTTCACTTCCTTGCTTGTGAGTCTGTTCAGCATGTCCCTTACACTTTAAAAGCTGCACCTTGGGAAGGCCACGTGACTTCTCTGGCCCCTGGGTGTGGTGAGCCGCAGAGAAGGGCTACAGAGGGGATTCCTGGTGAGGATGGAGCTCTGCTGGGGTCCAAGCACCAGCTTGTGGCCTCACTCAGGATGGGTCTGTGTGCCCAACTGGGCGGCCAGCTTAGAGCTCTTGGGCTGTGTCTTCTGTCTGCACCTGGCTGGTTTGGGAAGGCCAGAGGCTTCTTTCCTCTCCTGGTCCTCCTGGGTGACTCTCTCAGGCTGTGTCTGGAACTTCATGCTGGACTGTCATGTGGCAGGTGGGGCCCTAGACACTTGGCACCTTCAGCCAGACTCCCTGAGCCAGGAGGAGTGGCTTGCTTGCCTCAGCCACTGCTCTGTGGGTTTCTGTTCCTGGTGGGGCACCGGCCTGGTTTTTTGGCAGCACCTTTGTCTGTACCAACCTGACTTGGTCAAACCCAAACATGGGACATAAACACAGAAAGCTCCAGACATACTGTCTTGTTCCCAGTGCACAGCTGCACCTTGCTGGGCCCAGGTGGGCAGATAGTCCACCCGCTGGGGACCGCGAGACTTGTAGTAGGTGAGAGCATATGTAAAGCCAATAGCAGCGGCATCTCTGCCCTGCTTGGCTGCCCCCGCTGGCTTCTGACCCTGACTCAGGAGGAGATCTGTTGTTCTTAGTGGGTTTGAGAGCTCCCTAGTCCTCCCCATATGGGCAGGCACCCCTGGAAGAGCCCCACGACACCTGGTCTCTCCTTTCTGGCTCCAGAGCACAGTATGTGATGACTCGGCCTGGCTGGGAAATGGGGGTAGGCCCATGGGCATGCGTCCCGGGAAGCCCCATGCTCTGCTTCCATAGATGTTTGGGACTTACAGGGGTGGGGGAGGTGTGTCTCTGCTGGTGCATGAGAAGATGTCTCCTCGGTACACTGGAATTTCCCCCCGGGCCCTGGGTCCTGCGTGCTGGGCTGGGCTGTAGAAGGTCTGGAAGCGATTGCAGGCCCCCCCTCCCCTCGGGTACCTCCGCTGCCACACAACATGTTCACAGGCTGCTCCCTCAGATCCCCACACGAGGGAATCTGATCCTTCTGCCCCTCCCTCTGGAGGAGCGCACATCAAAGCCAGGCTGGCGTTTGATGTCACGCTGCTGCTGTGCTGTGTCCCTGTTTGTGATTTGCGGTCCTCAGGCTTGCCCCAGGGAGGACTGCAAGAAGGGACTCTGGCCATTGTGTGCTTGCTTCAGGCCAGGGGCTGGCGCTGGTCCTCTGACTGGGCCAGCTGTTGATAAGCCAGCATCCTAACTGTGTCAGTGTCAGTTACTGTCTCTGTCGTGTTTGAAAGAGGCAGGGCCTTGGCTCCCAAATCTCCCTTCCTGGCCCCGAGGATCTTGCTTGCGTAGACTGTCATCTTTAGACCTCTGATGCCGCCTCTGTCCTTGCTTCAGAAGGAGTAGTGGTGAGGGCCTGCCCTGTGCCTGGGGCCTTTGCCCTGGCATGTTTTGGGGTCTTGTGTTTTCCTGAGCCCCGGGGCCATGGAGTCTCTGGTGGGCCAAGGCTCTTGCCCTTTGGGGAGAAGGTAGATCCAGCAGTGTGTTGTTGGATACCCCATGGGAAAGAAGCTCAGCAGATATGCCCTGCCTGCAGCGAAGGGATGTCAACTGCTTGTGTGGAGGCACATACTCCACTAGGCCTTCCTGGGGAATGGGCTCCATTGCAGGCAGCGAACATGGAGGGCCTGGAATGGGGTCCATGGGGCTGCTGGGACTCGTGCCCTCCTGGTAAAGCTCTCTGACCCCACATGAGGAATGGTCACACCTCCCCAGAAGGGGTGAACACACAGAAGGAAAGAAAATGAGAAACAAAGGGAAACACACCTGCATGTGGGAATCATGCCGAACTTGGGCCCTGGCAGCTGGGTTTGGGGAAAGTCTTCATGTTCATGGGTCCGTCCTGGGTTTGGCACTTAGTGCTTTAATGCTTGGTCCTTTCCCATTCATGATGTGAGTCTTGCTCCCTCAAGCAGATCAGCAGCATCTCAGGGTCAGGAACTGTGGTTAGTACACAGTTGCCCTGTGGCCCTGTGAGTGCACAGGTGTGTTCATGGTGGAGGCCAAGAACACCTGCTCTGGGGAGCCTGTTTTGTGCATGTGTGAGTGCATGTAAGTGCTCATGTGTGCATGTGTGCATACGTATGAGTGTGCAAGTGTACATGTGTGCACACATGCCTTATGCTTGGACTTCTAGGTATACTGTCCTCTGACTCTCCCAGGCTGTCCTATCCAAGGGTGTTGTATGTGAGCCTAGCCCTTACCTAATCTTTGTGTCCTGTGTTCTGGTCACCAGCTCAGCTCCTGTGTCTTCCCATTCCTGAGCCACACCAACTGTGAGGCCTGGCAGGACTGCGCTGTGTGGCCTGAGGTCAGCCCGGCCTCCTCTCTGCCGAGGCCCTGCCCATCAAACCCCTCCTCTCAGATTCCCCTCCCTGGAGAGGGACTGGCTTGGCATCTCCAAGTAAGGTCTGAGATGGGCTTTGATTATCTTGGGGTGAATTTTTAGTGGTGTCTTAGGAAATGCAGAGATGACCCAGTCAGTTGCAGCAGCCTGCCGCCACGGTTTAGATACTCCAGGACTGGGCAATGGCTCGTATGCACTGTTGCCTGGCTGCTTGGCACAGCATAAGCTACTGTGTGTGTCAGGCATGAGCCTGTGACTGCATACCCGCTTACCATCATCCCTCCTGTGTGCCATGATGTTCAGAAAGGTATCGCTGGCAGAGGCCAGTGTGGGCTGACACACTGCCCTCTTGCTCACAAGTACAGCCTCCCAGGCCATGACTAAGCTTAAGTGTGGACAAGAGAGAAACACAGCCCCTTTCCCTCACCCCTTGGTGACAGCAAGTATCAGCGTTGGGGGGGGCGGGTAGTGACACTGGAGGAAAGGGCTCTGTAAGGAGGGTCCCAGTGGTGCTTCCCCACCTGCCTTTGCCCTGTGTCCCCAGCCTGTGTCAGTGACCAAGTGGCCCTAGGTGCCTGGACCACTGCCCAGGTGAAGTGTCCAGGGATATGTCTGGGAGCCTAGGCCCCAGAACACATGACCATTTTGCCCTTCATGCGGAGGGCCACCCATCATCCACATCCAGGCACAGAGAGGATGTATCATGGCCTGATGTCACACAAGTAGGATATGGTGGGGTACAGGCCAGCCCCCCCGGGTACACTGGGCCAGGTACAGGTGATGAGCCGTGATTTCAGAATGCAGCATAGGTCAAGAACTGATGCTCTAGGCCTGCTAGAAGACTGCTACCCTCTGTCCTGGCATCTCTCCTTGGGGTCTGGACATGGGGGATGGCACTGAGTGGTACTTGGGCCCTCCAGGGCCTGGGCCTGTTTCCTGTTTCATGGATTTGTGCCTTGAATGGGTACTTGTGATTTTGGAATCAAGGACCCTTTTAGTGGATGGCTTCGGATGAAAGCCTGGCTCCCAGGACTCCTGGGCTCTTATGTTGCTTAGCATGGGTACAGTTCATGCTGTGTCCAGGAGGTGGCCATGGGGTTGGACCTCTCATCTTGTGTCCTACCAGTGCTTTGAGTCTAGGGCTGGAGGCTGGTGGGAGAAACCCTCAGGCTGTATGCTGAAGCCTTTGGGGGCTCTGCCCAACTGTTGGCCGCCTCCTGTGATTGTGGGGTATAGTGGGGGCCAGAAATAAACTTGGGCTAGGGCTGCCTGGGCTGTGTCCTAGGCCTGGGTTGCTACCCTGGGTGGGTGGGTAGGGGCTTCACACCTTCACCTTGTGAGTCCCCAGCCCCAGAGGGGCCTCCATGGAAGCTGGCTGGGGTGCCCTGGGGATCCTCCGTATGTTTCTGACATCCTCTTTCCTCTTCTTCTAGGGAGTGTCTGCAGCAGCCGGGTGGGGCAACCCCTGTCTGTGTGTACATGAGGGATGAGGTAGGTGACCCGCTGCCACCTTCCTGTGCTGGTCCCCACTTGCACTCAGCCCACTTTCCAAGTGGGAAACCCGCTCTCCCTCACCCATCTCCAGAGCAGTGGCAGGACTCAGGCTCTTGAAAGCCTGATGTGTTTCATGGAAAAAAAGTGAGGCGGCTGGCCCCGTGGAGCCTGGCCGCGGCCGCCCGGGCTGCTCCCGAAACCTCCCTCAGCGCCCTGTTTGTTTTTTCAGCTTCTCTCAAAGCCCAAGAGTCACAAAAGTGGTTTCATTTAATAAATATTTGCTTTGCTTCGTGTTTTGATCTTTTTCAAAACCGAGTACAGCGTGGCGCAAGCAGAGCCTGGCAACATGGCCCTGCCCGCCTGCCCTGCCTACCCGCCCCGCCCGCTGTGGCAACGACCCTTCTAGTGCTTGGTCCCCCCAGCCTCACAGGGGCTTTTTGTTTCAACCCTGGCCCCGTGCCCTTTTGCAAGCTGGGGGCACCACTGTTCCCAGGGGGCCCTGAGGGGCCCTGGTATGGACGGGACATTCAATTCCACCCTGTTTATCCCCAGCTAGAGGTTTCCCAGCCTGGGCAGTGAGGGGGAGGGACGAAGAGGGCAGCTCTGGTCAGTGTCCTGCCCCAGAGGGGTGGACCACTGGGCCTCCGGACCCAGGCCCTGTGCTTGGTGCTTGAGCACACCCTCAGGCTTTTGTGTTGGGCATGGCAGGGTCCTCAGGGATTGTCCCACTCTAGAGGCAGCTCCTCTACCCCTTCCTCAGGTTCAGAGCTAGTGGCTAGCCACGCCTCAGCTCTGCCTGCCCTGAGGCAAGTGTCAGGAATGATCTGTGCATGGGCAGCATGGAGGAAGATAGGCAGTGTTCCCAAGGCAGCATTGGCCCTCCGTTCTGTGACTGATCAGGAGAGGTGGTGGCTGGAGCAGATGTGACTGCAACCAGATGGGGTGTCAGCCTGGCTAGGATGCCTGATCCCATGAAGCTGGATTTTGTGATTTTGGGGCCCACCCAGCTCAGAGTCTTTTGAAAAGCAGGGGCTGCCAGCCCAACCTACTCTCAGCCCACCAGACAGGGGAGGACTCCCTCTGGAGGCCTAGTGGACGCCCATGGTGCTGGGATGACCCTGACACAGGAGCCTGGCTAGTTTAATCTGCCTGGCTGCCTGAAGCCTGCATCTTACACATGTGGATTCTTTCATCCAGGCCTACTCCCTACCCCCATGAGTGATGGCACGTTCCAGCCCCTCATTCCCTAGCCTTGCACTTTGAGCAGCAGGCCTGGGCAGCAGAGCATCCCCTACCAGCCCAGTGTTGGCTTAGGCCTCTGTGGGATTGCGCCATAGCCAATGAGACCAGGCCCGGTTGGGAGGCAGGCAGCAGGTCCTTCCCAGCTGTAGGCTAGGTTCAAGCTGGGCCTCAAAGACTGAGAGGGCTGGAAATGAAGGGTGGATAGGTTGGAGATCAGCCAAGGGTGTGGGATGGATTGGAAGGACGAGGAGGGCCGGCTGGGACCCTGTGGTGCCAGTGTTATTGGTGCCCAGGCAGGGGAGGGGAGGGCCTCTGGACAGCAAGAATGTACTTGGTCTGCTGAGGCATCAGCCTAGGCCTCATGGGAACTTTTTCAGGTAGGGTCAGTGGGGATGCCAGACTCATGGGTCCAGCTGCAAGGCTCACCTGTCCTGCTTGCTTCTCCTGCAGGTGATGGGTGGTACTACGCTGCGGGGCACCACGCTACAGTCACTGGGACTCACTGGGGGCAGTGCCACGATCAGGTAGGGCAGCGTCATATGGGCCTTGGAGGCTGTGTAATGAGAAAACGTAGTCTCAAAGAAAAAGGAAAGGAAATGTGAAAAAGTAGGAGAAAACGTATGCCCCAGGACCCTCATCTGGTGGTAGGGGAGGTTGCTGGCTTCTCCCGCCTGCAGGGGGAGGTGAGGATCCCAGCCACTTCTTGGCTGCACCTGCCCTTGGGCCTCTTCTCTTCTCTCTAACCCCCAGAGGTGAAATGGATTTTGGGAGGGGGCATGAAAGGCTCTTAAAGGATAGGACTCAGAAGAGGGAAGAGCCGACCTGTGACATTTTGCCCTCTGGGCTCCTGCACAGGTTTGTCATGAAGCACTGTGACTCCAACTCTGTGGGCAGGCAGGAGCCTGGGGGTGCCAGGAGCAAAACCCCAGGAAGCCCAGCCACCTCTGCATCAGCTGAGCAGGCAACTGGCCTCCCTCCACTTCCACTGGATTCAGGGGAGCTAAGCAGAGGTGACCTGGGCCGTCAGGATGATGCAGGCACCTCAAGGACGAGCTGCGTGGATGACCTGGGCCAAAAGCCAGTGGATGCTCCAGCAGAGCAGAGTGTGAAGGCGCCCATGCCTACCTCCTTTGTTCCTTTCTCTGGTGGGGGACAGCGACTAGGGGGTCCTTCCGGGCCCATGAGTTCTCTGCTGTCACCTTCAGCCAAATTACCGATGTCCTTCTCCAGCCCAGGAGGCCCCTCTGAGCCAAAGAAGTCCAAGTCTGGCCAGGAACCCCAGCCAGAGCCAGAGTCGGTAAGAGGGTGCCGGGCCCGGGGACCTAGGGCCATCCTGTTTCCTGACCATGGGCAATGGCAGTTGTGGTAGCCCACGTGACTACTGGTCAGCCCGGTGGCATGGCAGTGTCACTGGGCTCATTTTCATCTTCTCATGAAAGTGATTTTTTGGTTTTTTTTTTAAGCCATCTTTATTGAGATACCCATTTAAAATGTACAGTTTGATAGGCTTTGACAAACACATGTGCCAGTATAACCACCATCACAGACAAGACACAGAGTTTCTGCTACCCTGGAATGTTCTCGTTTGTCCCTTCCTATCTATGAGGGGAGGCACATCCATTTCCACATGGCGACTTGTAGCAGGTACTTTTCCACCCTCCTGACTGGCCTGGGGGTTTTAATCAGGCTCTTGACACGAAGAAGGTAGCTTTGGGCATTGATGAGTCTTCACTAACCATTTATTCCCGAGCTGAGCATTTTTGCAACTTGTCTATCCCTGTTACTGGTTAGCATGTGTGTGGGACAAGCCAAATAATTCTAACATTGCCCTAAACAGAGTAGAATTCGACGACAGATTTGTTTTCTGGTCAGAAGGTTCCATGGTGTGTGCTCAGGACTTTTGGCTTATCTGGGCGGGACTTCTTTGGTGTGGAAGCTCTCATTGGCTGTGGTTAGATGGGCTGGGAAGAGAGAGCAGCTTCTACTGAGCTGCCGTGTGTGACTGAGTCAGCCCGCAGGTCTGGAGCCACATCCAGCCATTGTGTCTTCTCCCGTAGTCAGCTTTATTGAGGTGTAATTTACCATGCACAGCATATCCACTGTGAGTGCATCTGTGGGCTCCTGTGAATAGAGCTATCACTTCAGTCTTGTTTCTCCTGCTGTCATGGTGGTGCCCATCCCCGCTTTTCCCACCAATGCTGACCCAAGGATTGGAAGGTGCTCCACATTCTAGACATGCTGTGGGCGGCTGATGGTCAGGTCTCAGGCCTGAAGGTAAGAACCCTACCCCAAGCCGGGCTCGGTGGCTCAGGCTGTAATCCTGCGCCTTTGGGAGGCTGAGG
>NW_007083274.1:35143-50916 GCF_000164805.1 Carlito syrichta
GCCACTGCACTCCAGTCTGGGCGACAGAGTGAGACTCCAACTCAAAAAAACAAAACAAAAAAAAGAACCCTACCCCACCTCCATGGGACATCCATGTGATGTCAGCATCCGCCTCCTTGCCTTCTTCCATCTGTCCTCTAAAAGCTGTCAGACCCTGAGGGCCATCTCTTTTATTTTGTGGTCAGCAGGGGCTTACTGGTAGCCCACCTTGGCAGTTGCATCTATGTAGGAGCTCCTGATAGGGGGAGAGGTGTGGGCCACCTGTCTTTTGTGTGTGTGTGTGTGTGTGTGTGTGTGTGTGTGTGTGTGTGTGTGTGTGTGTGTGTGTGGTCTGTCTGACAGGGTCTTAGTCTGTCACCCAGGCTGGAGTATAGTAGCACAGTCATGTCTCACCACAGGTTTGACCTCCTGGACTCAGGCGACCCTTTCGCCTCAGCCTCCCGAGTAGCTGGGACTACAGATATGTGCCACCGTGCCTGGCTAATTTTTTTTTTTTCTGTAGAGATAATGTCTCACTATGTTGCCCAGGCTGGTCTCGAACTCTTGGTCTCAAGCAATCCCCTCGCCTTGGTCTCTTAAAGTGCTGTGGTTACAGGTGTGAGCCTATAGTCACCACACCTAGCCTGGTATGGAATTTTCTACTCAGAACCTCTCTGGAACTCTCCAGTTGAGCTTTCAAAGCTTCCACTAGCTTTTTTGGAAATGTTGGTGTGGTTGGCATCCTCATCAGACAACACACTTGGGTTCACTCCAGGTGCACTGCTTACTCTTCCTTGGGGGTTTTTCTGGGTGATGGTACCTTCTGAAACACTCCCAAGACCACATCCACCTCATATGAGTAAAGGCTTCATTGCAGATTTCCCCAGAAAATACCTTGGACTCTTGGGATGTCTTGGACTTCTCTCCTTTTTGGGCTTATTTTTCAAAAAGGCAACAGGTCTTCCTCTTAGAGTTCAGCCAAGCAGGGCTCCCTCAAGTAGGACCTGAGAGCCCTAGTTCTAACTCAAGGCTGGGCATGGTCCTGCATTTTGACCAGCATGTCACTCCAAGTCAGCGCTTGTGCCAGGCCAAGAGGGGCATGTTAAATGTGTCTTCCACTACCTTGATGTTAGGGACAACAACATCCAGGCATCCTGGTCCTCAGAGGCCCTACTGTGGGGCCAGCCTGAGGCCACATATTGTCACCTGCAGCTCTGTCAGCCACGTGGGTGTGAATGGGCCTCAGGTGTGAATGGGCCTCGCTGGCTGTGGTTCTCCATTCTCCTTTGCCCCTTCAGCCACAGCAGCCTAGCTTTCACTTGCCATGTTTGGCTCAAGGTGATCTTAAGGTTGTCTCTGATAAAAGGATTCCGCTGCTGCAGAAATTCCCAAGTGCTGGAGCCACTGGAGGACTCAAGGGAAGTGATGTAAAAAGTTTGTTGAGAGGCCAGGCACAGTGACTTGCGCCTATAATCCCAGCACTTTGGGAGGTCGAGGTGAAAGGATTGCCTGAGCCTATGGGTCCGAGACCAGCCTGGGCAACTTGGCAAGGCCTCATCTCTACAGTAAATCCAAAAATTAGCCAGGTATGGTGGTACATGTCAAGTAGTTCCAGCTACTTGGAAGGCTGAGGCAGGAGGATCGCCTGAGCCCAGCAGGTCAAGGCTGCGGTGCCATGAGCATGCCACTGCACTCCAGCCTGGGTGAGAGAGTGAGATTCCAACTCAAAAAAAAAACAAACGTTAGTTGGAAAGACTGTGGTGGAGGCAGGGGCTTGTCCAAGTGAGTACTTGACCTGGGCAGTGGTCCTGGGGTAGGAGGGGCAGTGTGGATGGCTGTGGCAACTAAAGCTGGAAGGTGGCTTGTCATCCACATAGACGTGTCCAAGGAGTGTGGACGGGATGATTCCACCTGAGCAGGAGGAAGGAGTCAGGGCTGGACTCGGAGCAGGTGTCAGATGCTGACCTGCGTGCTGTGGTTGCCAGCATCTCTGGCCAGTTGACCTGAAGAGCCATGTAGTAACTCTAGAGGCATCTTCCACCAGAGCCTGGTGGGGCCTAAGTGCAGTGAAATGGGCCACATTTGTTCTGGCGAGACACCACCATTCTGTGAAGGAGTTGTTTTCCCTGCATCCTAGCGTGTTTGTGGGATGACATGTGGGTGGGACATTTGCTCTGATACCGACCCTGGCTAAAGAGGGGGAAGATATGTAGCATTTCCTAAGAATGTACTGTTCACAAAGCCAGCAGATCCCCAGACTCAAGGGCATTCTGAGAAGGGCCAGACCTTGCCCGGATGCCCAGCGGCCCCACAGAGGCAGGGGAGGGCAGCCATCCTGTGGTTAGAGAGCAGAATGTGGAGGGATAACCCATGGGATGGGACCTGGGAGGGAGGAGGAGTCAGCAGTCAGAGCTGCCCCTTGCAGATGTAGGGGAGATGGCCACACTGTTTCTGTTTTCTTTTTCCAAGATGCCTGGGGGGGCGGGGGCTGGTTCAAGAGAAAGCCATTCAGTGACACACATTTCTTAAGATTTCAGTATTTATCTGTTACTGTAGTCTTCAGTTGCCCCAGAGTACTTCTCAGGCCGTGGGCAGGGGCCCTCCTGGAGGTGCCAGCTCTGACCCTGAGGGACTCCAGTCTCCACTTGGGGCTGCAGTACAGCTCTTTGTGTTGGGTGACAAAGGGTCTCTGGAGTCAGCCCACCAGGAGCAGAGAGGGATAAGTCCCCATTCACATGGGGGCTCACACCAGTTGTTGGACAGTCTGTGGGTTTGGACAAACATGACACATATTGACCATCACAGTGCTATACAGAGTAATCTACTGCCCTAAAAACCCTTTCCAGTCTCTGGCAACCACTGACCTTTTTACTCTCTCCATAGTATTTGCACCTCCAGAATGTCCCCGTAGTTTTAGTGTGCCCCGGGGCCCCAGGTGATGACTGATGCAGGTTCTGGAGAGAGGGCTCCCCCCACACTGCACTTTCACTTTCACACACCAGGCACACTGGGCCCTCTGGCTTTGTTCACTCCACTCAGTGTCACCTGGAGTGTCCCCTGTTCCCAGGAGGGGGTCGCTAGGGCCCAGGGTGTTTGGGTGCTGCTGTACTTTGCCATCTGCAGCGTGGTCTCAGTCCCTAGCAGCCTGACCTGCTTGCAGTTTCTGTTCAATGAAGGACACCCCTGATATGGCTCTAACATCTGGAATGTGAAGGGACTCTTGCAACGTCTCTTTCCCTTGTGCTTCCCTCACCTTTCCTAATTTTTTCCAGTGTGATGGGTATAGGATGCCGTCTTATAGCACTTGGTCTCTCTGATTGTTCTTGAGCTTGAACACTCCTCCATATGCTTCTCAGCTGTTGGGGCTTCACTCTCTTACTGTCCACATTCCCTGCCCATGCTGTCACTTTGCAAGAGTTCCTTCACATTATAGATGTTAGCGCCATATCAGGGGTGTCCTTCATTGAACAGAAAGTCTGAGATCTGTTTAGTCAGATTCAGCAAACTTTTGTTCCTATGGCTTGTGCTTTTGGAGTCTTACAAAGTCCTTCCTCACCCCAAGGTCAATGCAGTATCTTGGCATTTTCTTCTCTTCACATTACGGATTTATTTGTCTTTCACACAGTGATCTTTAGCCCTCTGGGAGGCCACCTTTGTACACAGCATGAAGCAGGGGTTTGGCTGGTTTTTTTTCCCTAGCGCCATGTATTGATCAGCACAGCTTGGCCCTGGTCCCATGGGCCTGCCCTTGTCCCACCAGCTCCACACTCATTTTGAATGTGGCCTATCCTGGGGTGGCTGCTGAAGCAACTCTCGTGGCCATTATTTGCCAAAAGGACATATCTATTCACAGACTTATTCTTTCAAGAAAATTTACAATGTTTACCAATTTCCTCAAAAATTGCTGCTGAATATTTCATAGAATTACATTGAGTTTATAGATGACTTTGGAGAGAATTAAAATCTTTACCCGCCTAGGCAGCGAGACCTCATCTCTGCAATAAATCCAAAAAAAAAAAAAAAAAATCATCTCTGCAATAAATCAAAAAAAAAAAAATCAGCCGGGCGTGCTAGCACATGCCTGTAATTCCGGCTACTCGGAAGGCTGAGGCGGAGGGATCGCTGGCACCCAGCAGGTCGAGGCTGTGGTGGTCGGGAGTGGCCACTGCACTCCAGTCTGGGCAACAGAGTGAGACTCCTACTCAAAAAAAAAAAAAAAAAATTCTTTACATTGTTATATCATCTCATCCACAGAACTGATGTATCTTTCTACTTATTCAGTCTTCTTTTATGTTCTTTAATATAGAATTTTATTGATTTTCTCCCATAAAGGTCTTGTTTGTACTTTGTTAAGTGATCTCCTAGATACTTAAAATTATATAATACTGTGGATAGTATTATGGTTCCTCATAAATTTTTTTTTTTGAGTTAGAGTCTCACTCGGTCACCCAGACTGGAGTGCAGTGGTCGCTCCCGGCCACTGCAGCCTCAACCTGCTGGACTGTGGCGATCCTTCCGCCTCAGCCTTCCGAGTAGCCGGGATTGCAGGTATGCGCTACCACGCCCGGCTGATTTTTTGATTTATTGTAGAGATGAGATCTCGCTGCCCAGGCAGGTCTCGAACCCACGGGCTCAGGCAATCCACTCACCTCGGCCTCCCAAAGGTGCGGGATTACAGGCTGAGCCACCGAGCCCAGCTTCCTCATACATTTTTAACTAGCTGACTCCATTATTAGTTCTAGTAATTTTTCTTGGTTTCTATTGGTTTCTTACTCCACAAGTAATAGTAGTTTTGTTTCTTTCCTTTACATCTGTCCTTCCCTCATCCCTTTTCTTGTTGTGTTGCAGTGACTGAGTCCCTGGTGTGGGCAATCTTAGTGGACGTCATTCCTTTTCTTGATCTTAAAGGGAATAATCGGTAGTTTCTCTGTTAAGGATGACATGTGCTGTAAAAAACCTTTTTCTAGTTGAGAAAGCTATTCTTCCTAATTTTCTGAGATTTAAAAAAAATCATAAGTAGATGTGGAACTTTATAAATAACTTTTTCTGTATTAATCGAGATAATTATGTGCTTTATTTTATTTAGATTAGTACAGCTGTGTTCATAAGTGAGACAGTCTATACTCTGTCTTTATCCAGCTTGGGAATGGAGATTGTACTAGCGTCATGAGTGAGTTTGGCACTACCCTCCTTTCCTGTTTTCTGCAAGTTGTGTCTGTAACAGGGAGACAGTTCATTCTTGAGAGGTTGTCCTTGCTGCCTACCATCACGGCCAGGCTCGTGGTGGGAGCACTTGTAGACAGCCAGGTGCTGACCTCCCAGCACACCTGCATGGGGCCATGACTTGACCCTCTGGCCCTCAGCTCCTTTTCTGTGGTGACACTTGTCAGTGGGCTCCCTGACACTGGCTGATGTGTCCCTGCCATCCCTGTCCTGGCCCCACGGACCCCTGTGGCCAGGTTGCTGGAGTCTGCCTACCTCAGCCTCTTCATTTGCAGAAAAAGGGTAGTTGTAGCACCCATGGATTTTGTGCTGAAAGAGAGACTGGAGGGCTGTTAGGTAGCCTTCAGTGGTGAGGGTGGGAGGAGAGTGTTTCCTGGCTCAGTTATCCTCTGAGGACCAGGCTGCCAGCAGAGTCCTGAGAGGTACTGCTTACCTGGATAGGTCTGGAAGGGCTGTGTCATCCAGTCTTTGCCTCTACCCTCCCCCTCCCTCTTCCTCCTTTCCCTCTCCCCTCTTCTTTCTCCCTTTCTTTCTCATTTATAGTGTTTGATAGTGTCTGGTTTTTAACTTGAAGTAAGAGCAGCCTTTCCTATTTGGTTGTTTTCATGTCTGTGGAACTCTGTTTCACAACCAGCTAATTTTTTTTTATAAAAGATATATTCATTTTTTGATAATTTCTACCTTTTAAGAGATTTCATCTTTTCCCATCTGTACTTGCTCCATATTCTGGTTCCTGTGTCTGTGTTGGAGGGCTGGTGATCACTGCTGGAGGGGAGCTTGGCAAGTGACTGCCCCTGCTCCCTGCACCATCCCAGTTGAGGTGCCAGCAGTTGCCTGCTTGGGTAGTATTGGCCCTGCCCAGTGCCTCTCTCAATGGCTAGAGAAGCTGGTGGATGCCTGGTGCCTGGTCAGACAGACAGAGGGACTGCAGGTTCCCTGGCCAGTCCCTTTATCCATCGGGTCTCGGGAGTAAAGCCAGATGTGCAGTGCGTATCAGAACAAACAGCTGGGTGGAGGAATCACCTGTGAGGCTGTCATCATCCTTAGTCAGGAGACGCCCACAGCAAGTCCCCATGAAGGAGCAGCCGAGGTGCTGATGCTGGTGAGTGAAGAGCCTGCCTGGCCCTTCTGGTTACTGCTGGGTCAAGCTCCTCGCTCCTTACCCTTGCCTCCTATCACACACCTAGGCAGGCAGAGGTGGGGCACCTGTACTGAGCATGATTGCTTCCACCCAGCTCTGTGTGAGAGTCCTGCTCCCCACTCACGGTGCCCTGAACTGTACTCATGTTCTTGTTGAGTGGACAAGTGATTGGGGGTTCCAAGTTCCAGGAATGGTTTCTTCTGGGGCTGTGATAGCAGTGACACCTACCTTCCCTCTGAGGACCCTGCCCACCTCTGCTCAGTGACTTTTTGGCTGCCTTGAGTGCCCATTCTTCCCAGCCAAGTGTCTTGCTGGGACCCCTTGGTGTGAAGGACATGTGGCTGATTCCCCTACCTTAATGGCACCAGATCTAGACTCCTGCTTCCCTCTGTGGCCAGGGTAGGTCCTGCCTGGCTCACTGTGTCTGGGCGCAGCCACCCAAAGCAGCCACAGCTTGTGTTGGCCTGGCAGGCAGTCATGTCAGGGATGGGATCCCAGCTCAGTCCCAGTACTGATCCCATGGCCCCGACAGGAGAGGTCTTGGGGGAGGGTTCGTGTGCCTCGCCTGCACTCCCGCCCCTTGGGCCTTTGATCTGGGGGCCCCAGCATTCCCTCCCGCCTGCCTCACGCCTCCTGTCACTAACAGCCGCACACCCAGAGGCCAGCCGGCCACATGCCGTCTGCTTTGTGTCCCTTTTCAGTCCTGGGGGGAGGGGAGGAGGGAACAAAACAGAACTTTTTTGGGGAACTTCAAAGGTACACTTTAGTAATCAAAAAGAGTTTCCAAGTTTCCCATTAATGTTTTGCCTGTGTGTGGTTTTTGGATTTAAATAAAGAGTCAGAAGAAAGAGACAGGATAAAATATAGGCAGGTCCTCGGCGGAGGCCCGGGATGGTTCACAGACCCGGGCGGTTCCTGCCTTTGATGTCAAACATTAATTATTAGAAGGTAGTTTTACTAGCGATCAGAACCGGGCGCTGGGAGAGGCTGGGGCTGCCCGGCGCCCCCTGGCCCTGTCCTTTGAAGTCCCTCCACCGGCCGGGAGGCTGCCCTGCAGCTCTTTTCTGGGCTGGGATGGCCCCCCCAACAACCCAACCTCCCCAGCAGCTGGCATGAGGACTGCCCCTGATCAAAGGCCCTGGGTCTGCCTATGCAGGCTGGCGGCTCCCATCCTGCCTGCCCCTCCTCCACTCAGGGTGACCTCACTCCTGGGATTTCCTCAATGCTGTCACACCCCTGGTCTCACCCTCTGCCCCCTGGGGCTGAAAGCCAGTGTAGGAACTTGTCCAAGGTCATGGGAGCTGAGGGAACTGAGGGGGCTGGGGTGTGAAGTGGGTGGTTGTGTTAAGCATGGTGAGAATGTCCCTACCTGGGACTCTTACCTGCTGGGCAGGGCAAGTGCCACTGTCCCAAGCAGCAGGCATTTTTGGAGGACTGGAGTCCCGTGCCTCAGTGATTGGGGACCCTTTTGCTGCCTGCCTTTCTTTCCCTTTGGCCAGGAGCTCCTGCCATGCTGTCCCCCTCATGCTGGCCCGATGGCTAGGTTGGCTGTGGTCCCTGCTGTGCTGGTGTGTGTTTGTGGACAACCCTTGGACTCTGAGGCTGGGCACAGCTGTCCCAAGAGACATAGGCCATGGCCTTAATTGGAATGTCTGCTGAAGTTTGCTGGCAGATGGGTCAGAGACTTCGCAGGTGGCTGGCTGTGTCTTGGCTGTTTTTGAAGCCTGGTGACTGACTGGTACTTGTGTCACAGCAGACTGCTAGGGGGATGGATGTTCACTGCACAAGCTGTAGAGGAAGACAGGGAATGTGGGTACCTTGGTTGGGTGAGTCGGCTCTTGCAGAGCACAGCCCCAGTCGCCCCTCCTGGCCTGGGTCCCACACCGGTTGGCCCAGGGGCTCCTGCTGGGATTTTTCCAGGAGCTCTGGTTTGGTATGCGTGTCCCATCCACCAAGGTCTGCAGGCCTTTGGTATGCATCTTTCCTGTGCATCCCAGGACCAGCTGCGTGTTGTAGATGAGGGGACCCATAGTGCACTGTGCAGGAATGTACTTTGTTCCTTTTGGGGGGTGTTAATGTGCTTCATCCACAGAGATGCACACCTGGCCTTACCACAGATGTGCACATGTTGCTACTGCCGCCCAGGGTTTAGTAACTCTGTTCTCTTCTTTTAAATAAACATTTCTCGTTTCTTTATGATGTCATTCATATTCATGGTAGAGAAGTTGGACAGTTCAGAGAAGCCAAAAGAAAAACAAAAACCTGTCTTCTCCGCACCCAGATGGGGCCACTGTGAACATTCTGATGTGGAGCTGGCAGACCTTCCTCATGGCGTTCATGTGTCCTGCTTCAGTAAACACCTCTTGCTTGCTGTTCATAGCAACTGTGCTGTGCAGAATCCATCCCTTGATCTGTCAGTGTTGTCATAGACTATCGATTAGCCTGGGTTTTCTCATGAATACTTGTTGCTTTTGTGTGTCATCAGCAATTGCTGAGATGAGTTTGAGTGGCTGCTGCAGGTGGGGAGGGGCAGGAGTAGCCTTGGATGGTGATGTTCTCTGCTCCCCCCACTCTGCGTCTGTTTCTCTTAGTCCTGGGGTAAACCGTATCTCTTGGAGACCTTGTAGCATCAGGAACAGCATACTGCGAGGCGCCCTTCCACCTGTCCCCTCGGGGCTTGTGGCTGGAGGACCCAGGGTGTGTGTGTGGCTGTTGGGATGGGGCTCTGAGTTGCCTCCCCAGGTGTGATGACCTGCCACTGGCCCTAAGGTGTCCAAGGCCAGCACAGCCTGGGTTGGGGTGAGGGAGTGGGAAGCTCTGTGTTTCTTCCAGGGAAGGTACAGATGCCAGGCCTCTTCACAACAGCATCCCTGCATCTCTCTGGCCATGTGGTCACTTGCTGGCAGGCAGTCTAGGCTGTCCATATCACTGTGGAGGATGTGCCCAGGCCTGAGTGAGGCACTGTCTCCTGTGGGTATGATTTGAGGCCCGAGCCCTCTGCTAGGTGCTGGTGGTGGGGTGAAGAGATGTGTCCCAGGGTGGCCTCCCAGCAGCTGTGCACTGGGTGTGGAGTTTGCAGCGTCTTCAGAGGCAGAGCTGTGTCATGAGCGCGCCAGTGCACAAGGCCAGAGCTTTGCCCCCACAGAGCCTCTCGCTCTGGCATAGCCTCTTCTGCAGTGCATCCTATGCTCCTGCGCCTCCCTCTGAGGGCGGCCGAAGCTCTGAGTAACTCGGGAGGTTTGGCCTGCGTTCCTTGTGTAGTGATTCATTTAAGCTCAAAGCCTCAAGGGGAAACGCCACACATTCCCTCTTACCAAAATCCATTGTCGAAGGGCAGCAGGGCTGAGGCGGAGGAGGGAGGCAGGGAGGGAAAAACAAAAACCCTCACAGAAACGCTGGAAAATCTGAGGTTGAGGTCACCTCCAAATAGTTTTTACATTTTTTCTCTATGTGTCATCACATCCTGGAAAACTACTGTCCAGAGAAGGAAATCTCTGCGGGCAGAGGCCACTTCTGACATGAGCGGGCCTTCTGTGCATTGCGGGTCTTGTCCCCCTCGTGCATGCCTCTTGCCTGCCCTGTGCCTCAGCCAGGCCTCCCTCCCCCGGTTTCCCTGTGAGGTCTCCCTGTGGAGCCCCCAATGTGGCTGGTCACAGACTTCTTACCTCCAGCTCTTGTGTCCGTCTGTGGTCCCCTCGTGCTGTCACACCTGTGCCCTATGGATGGGCAGGTCTCATGACCAGAGATGTGAGGCCTCATCTTGGTGGCAAGAAGGCTCTGTGCTAGCTGTCAGTCACCACACTGGCTGGATGAGATCGGCCTAACCATGGCCCTGAGCGCAAGGGCTTTCTGGGCTTGATGAAACCTAGGGACATCTGCCAACCACCCACCTGGAGAGCCTCTGAGGCTCAGACCCCAGGATGAGATGCCCGGTTCTCTGCTTTAGATTTGGGTCTCATTCTCCTGGGTGGGCCCTGCCTCAGGAGCTTTTTCAGTCAGGAATGTTTGAGGGACTACAGGGCAGCCCTGAGTAGTCTTACTCCCCACACCTTTAGCCTGAGTCTCAGCACCAGAAGAGGAGTAGCCAGACCAGACAGGGGCATTCTGCTGATGTAGGCCCCAGCTGGGGATGTGGGGCAGGAGGCAGAGCTTGAGCCCCACTGAGACAGCTATGCCCAAGAAAAGCTGTCCAGAGCAGGCATGGTGGCTCACGCCTATAATCCCAGCACTTTGGGAGGCGGAGACCAGAGGATTGCCTGTGCCCAAGGGCTTAAGACCAACCTGGGCAACTTGGCAAGACATCACCTCTACAATAAA
Source organism: Carlito syrichta (assembly GCF_000164805.1). Taxonomy (NCBI): domain Eukaryota; kingdom Metazoa; phylum Chordata; class Mammalia; order Primates; family Tarsiidae; genus Carlito; species Carlito syrichta. The sequence continues at coordinate 45,804 of NW_007083274.1, forward strand.
TTATTTATTTATTTATGTATTTATGTATTTATTTATTTATTTGAGTTGGAGTCTCACTCTGTCGCCCAGACTGGAGTGAAGTGGCCGCTCCCGGCCACTGCAGCCTCGACCTGCTGGGCTCTGACGATCTTTCCACCTCAGTCTTCCAAGTAGCTGGAATTACAGGTACACCCTACCATGCCCAGCTAATTTTTTGATTTTTATTGTAGAGATGAGGCCTCACCAAATTGCCGAGGCGGGTCTCCAACCCATGGGCTCAGGCAATCCACTCACCTCAGCCTCCCAAGGCACGGGATTACAGGCTGAGCCACCGAGCCTAGTTTACAATAAGTTTTTTTTTTTTTTTTTTTGAGTTGGAGTCTCACTGTCGCCCAGACTGGAGTGCAGTGGCCGCTCCCAGCCACCGCAGCTTCGACCTGCTGGGCTCCAGGGATCCTTCCGCCTCAGCCTTCCATTACAATAAATGTAAAAGAAAAAAAATTAGCTGGCCGTGGTGGCATGCACCTCTGGTTCTAGCTACTTGGAAGGTTGAGATGGAAGGATAGCCTGAATCCAGCAGGTTGAGCCTGTGGTAGCTGTGATTGTTCCACTGCACTCCAGCCTGGGCAATAGAGTGAGACTCTGACTAAAAAGAAAGAAAGAAAGAAAGAGAGAGAGAGAGAGAGAGAGAGAAAGAAAGAAAGAAAGAAAGAAAGAAAGAAAGAAAGAAAGAAAGAAAGAAAGAAAGAAAGAAAGAAAGAAAAGCTATCTAGTTACTTGAGGATAATAGGGATGTTACCAGCACAGGTTGTATGTTGGCACCATTGTCTGCTGCAGAGGCCCTGGGTGTGATGCTGACGTGCTGGCAGTTGGGACAAGGCTCTGTTCTCATCCTGGGCTCAATGACATCCGTGGCTGTCTTGGATGGTGTAGCAGGCGTGTGTGCATGTATATGTATGTGTGTACGTGTGTGCATGAGTATGCACGTTTGTACCACAAGGAAAGCAGCATTGGCAGATCTGCATGAGGGATGTTCACCATTGTGTTTGCCAACCTTTCTGTGGGGTGAAATCTTGCAAAATAAGAAATCGGGGGGCCAGGCTCGGTGGCTCAGCCTGTAATCCCAGTGCTTTGGGAGGCTGAGGTGAGTGAATTGCCTGAGCCCACGGGTTCGAGACCCGCCTGGGCAACTTGGTGAGACCTCATCTCTACAATAAATCAAAAAATTAGCTGGGTGTGGTAGCGCACACCTGTAGTTCCAGCTACTTGGAAGGCTGAGGTGGAAGGATCGCCGGAGCCCAGCAGGTCGAGGCTGCGGTGGCTGGGAGTGGCCACTACACTCCAGTCTGGGCGACAGAGTGAGACTCCAACTCAAAAAAAAAAAAAAGAACAAACAAACAAAAAAGAAATCGGGGTAAGAGAAGTGAGTGGGTGCTGTCCCTCTCCTCATTTGCTCCTCCTTCTCATGGTGGAGGATCCAGGAGGCCTCACCCAGGCCAGAGGCCTATAGAGCCAGCTCCTTGCTCTCTCTGGATCTCTGGCCAGCAGGATGTCCCAGAGCCCTCTGGGCCTCCCTCCGTGCACTCAGGGTTGGCTTCCTTCGTGGTTGTCACTGACTGCTTTCTTTCTCCCTCCTGATGTCTCATCCCCCGACCTCTGTTCTTCATCCAAAAACATCTCCGTAAATCCACCTAGGCTGGGAGCAGCACGTAATGACTGTCGATGCCGACAGAACAGCAAATGAGGGCCAGATTGCCGGCAGAGCAGAGTAAACAGGCCGGGTGCGGCTGGGGACAGCCTGAGACCCATGGCCCCACCGCCAGGGGCTCCTCCCTTCCCCCTCCAGCCCCTCTTCTCTTTGGGATGGAAACACTCTTTCCTGGGGAAGGCATGGAGCTGGGCTGATGCGTATTTGAAGTTCTCTGCTCACAGTGTCCCCTGGCTGTGGTGGCAAAGTGACACTTCCTACCAGCCCAGCCACAGACGGCTGTCTGTTCTCAGGGGAGACTCGGGTGGTCTGGCCCCCTCTAGCAGCCGAGTCTTCAGCCTGACTTCCAGGCCAGTGAGGCTGCTCTGAGTCTAGGCATCCTTGTGGGTGGAAGGTAGGAGCGTTTCAGAGGCCCCTCTCCCCTACCATTCTGGGCCCTTGGGACTCCGGGCATTTGGGCTTGTTTGACAGAGACCTCCTGGGCAGGGTGGAGACATTGAGAGGAGGAGTGGGTATTTGGGTGGATCCAGAAGAAAGGATTTTGTCGGAATCGGTAACCCCTGGGCAGTGTGAAGCTGATGCCTGCTGTCCCCTGCGTCTCCCATTCTGGGTGGCCCAGGTATGGCCTGTGGGTCCAGAGGTCATCAGCACAGCCCAGGATATGGACCTGCCAGCAACCCACTGTCCTCATTAGTGACCCCAGGCTGTGCCTGGGAGAGCCCAGGGTAGCACTATGACCCTTGGGATTGGCCTTCTGTCCTCTGCCCATGGCCGTGTCCTGGGACAGGGGTGCCTTCTGGGTGGTCAGGCTAAGCACTGTGTCACCAACAGCACTTTACTTACATGTGGGGATGCAAGGGTTCTTGGGTGGTATGTGTGCCTAGGCTGGCCCCTCTAGGGAAGGTTAGAAACAGGCCTAGAGACCCACGCTAGGATCCCAACCTGCTACTACCTGGCCTGGCCACATGGACACAGCAACTCCTGACTCAGGCGCATCTATGTCCTGGCCTCTCATCCCTTGGGAGCCCAGCATGAGGCCCTCTGGAATGCAGGCGCTGTGGCTGTGGGGGGCAGCCTGGCGCCTGGCATCTTGTTATAAAAAGCTCTGGCACGGACTGCTCTTAGCAGCTGTAGGGTGGTTGTGGCTTTGAAGGGGTAGCCTCTAGGGGCCTTGGTCAGCCACCTGCGGGCCCTACTACCCAGACCTCTGCCAGCCCTTCCTGGCTGCTCTACCACGACTCTACCCTTGGGTAAGAGGGGCTCCTGACTGGAGCCATGTGACAATGTATGATAGAGCCACATGACAAGGTATAACAGAGCCATGTGCTCTGAGGATTGCAGGGACATGTCGTCCATGGACAGTCGAGGTCTCAGGTATGGGAGCAGCCCAGGAGACACCTGGGAAAGGTGTGCATCTAGCAGGCATGGCCTGGCCATCCCCTGGCATGGATGTGTTCGGGTGCTGGTCCTCAAAATGCCATGCAGGATCAACCAGCCTGGGCCTGGGGGGTGTCCCCAGGGCAGAGGGTAGGGACCTGGCTGGTCTGTGTGAGAAGCTGCAGAAGGAATGGGGCAGACAGTTGTTCCCAGAGCCTGCCAAGCTTCCCCAGATGTCAGAGGAGCAAGAGGTGAGGGGCATGGTGGGAGCAGGGCCACCTGCCTTTCCCCAGCGGCTCTCCCTGTTGTGTGTGGGGAAGGATGGACTGGGATAGCCAGGCCTGGTTCTGTGGGGGGTGGGGGTGGGGATCCCCAGCACGGAGGTGTCCCACCCGCATGGCTGCTTGGGCTAAACCTGCTGAAATTATCCACTCGGAGCACTGTGCACAGAGTGCCCTGCCTTGTAATTTTCATTGCTGCTGATGCCAATTAGGAGTGAAGCTGTCCCTTGCTGCGTCCCAGGGTGGGCAGAGTGAGAGCCAGGCTCATTCCCTGGGGGGTGGGAGGGTGGAGTCAGCCTGAAGTGGGGCTGTGGCAAGAGGGCAGTGGGGGCAGCTGGGCAGCCAGGCTGGGGTTTTTGCCGACACTCTAATTTGGCGGCTGTCGCCACCCTGCCCCCTGTAAAGCCCCTGACGTGGCCTGAACTGGACTCCAGGGGCCATGTGCCCTGCTGGGGAGCCAGGGTCTCAGCATCTGGGGTGTGAACTGGCAGGGAAAGGAGGTGGGGACTGCAGCCCTGGACAGGCCCTGCTTGGGGTGGGGTGCCTTGGAGTGCTGTCCCAAACTCCACCCCTAAGACCTGGCCCTGGCCAAGTGCCCATAGGGAGTTGGGGGAGCATGGGGACTCAGCGTGTGAGTCTGCATGCCAGCTCTGGATGGGTGGGGGCACAAGCAGTCTGGAGGAATCCCCACAGAGCTGAGTCTGCCGCATGACACCGGCGTCAACTGAGCCCTCTGTCCCCAGCCCATGGACCGAGACCCTGTGGTGTGCCACCCTGACCTGGAGGAGCTGTTCCAGGCTTGGCCGGCAGAATTGCCCGACGAGTTCTATGAGGTGACAGTGGACGATGTGAGAAGACGCTTGGCCCAGCTCAAGAGTGAGCGGTGGGTGCCCCTCTTTCAGTGTCTCCTGGTTTCTACCCTCCTCAATTTGTCCCCATGTGGGTGCCCCCCATCCTGCCTGCCATCCCCCAAGGTGCAAGGCCACTGCAGGACTGGCTTCTTGCCCAAGTCACAGACAGGCTGCCCTAAGCAACACCTAGTGGAGGGTAGGGGCCCCTTAGGGGCTTCTAGTCCTGTCCTACCTCTGGAAGGAGAGCAGCTCATGGAACCTGGGGGTACAATCCAGAGCCTGTTCCTGGGGCTTCGATTTGGACTGGAGGTGGGGATCTGTTCCTCCAACCGCCTCCCCACCACAGGAAGCGCCTGGAAGAAGCCCCCTTGGTGACCAAGGCCTTCAGGGAAGCTCAGATGAAGGAGAAGCTGGAGCGCTATCCGAAGGTGTGCAAGGGCCTGGGGGAGTCATTTGAGGTGTGGTTCACACGAGGGGACATGGCGGAGCATGCGCAGCCCCAGGGTACTGGTGGTGGGTCACGTGCACATCCCCCGTGGCTAGTAGAGGATGGGGGCCTATATGGTCTCCGTTAATTAGTCGGTTAGGCCTGGCACGGTGGCTCATGTCTGTAATCCCAGCACTTTGGGAGACCGAGGCAGGAGGATTGCTTGAACCCAGAAGCTCAAGACCAGCCTGGGCAACATCATAAGACCTCATCGCCACATACAAATAAAAAACTTAGCAGGGCTTGGTGGTGCATGCATGTAGTCCCAGTTAGTCAGGAGGCTGAGGCAAGAAGGATCATCTGCCTATAATCTCAGCACTTTGGGAGGCCGAGGTGAGGGGATTGCCTGAGCCCAGGGGCTTGAGACCAGCCTGGGCAACTTGGTGAGACCTCATCTCTACAATAAATCAAAACATTAGCTGGGCGTGGT
>NW_007083274.1:51400-60073 GCF_000164805.1 Carlito syrichta
GACTCAAAAAAAAAAAAAAATGAGCCAATTAATTCTCCCTGCTTACGTCTTATGATGAAAACCTTAAACAGCATATTTGAAAACAGACGTCCTTGTGGTTTTAGAATGCAAGCCATTCTGCACACACTTGGGCACGTGGCTACAGCTCTGGCCAGGGCCAGAGCAGCCAACATGTCTGCCTGCCTCAGCTTTGGTGTCTATGACCCAGGGTGGGCTGAGTGGGGAGGCTGCCTCCCTGTGCCTGGCTTGGCTCTATCTGTCCCTGTTGACTGACCACTTTGTCTGTCCTAGGTGGTTGTGAGGATCCTTTTCCCTGACCGTTACATCCTGCAGGGATTCTTCCGTCCCAGTGAGACAGGTAAGCAGTCCTGCTGGATGTCTGGGAGTGGGAGGTTGAGGACTCATGGAGCCCCTCTTAGATCTTTCCTTCTGGTAATAGGACTGCCACCAACTGGTCTTGGGGCTTTCAGGAGACTGGGCGGGTGCAGGTTGCCATCATCCCCATGGGACACACGAAGGGATCTGAGCTTGCAAAGTATATGCTGGGGCCATGAATAGGCCATGAATGTACCCTTTCCAGGTACTCAGTTCCAGCTCAGGGAGCCTCTGGTCTAGGATGATCAGGGCACCCAGAGAAAGGGGGCCTGGACTCCCCCATGCCCAACTGCCTGGTCACCTGTAGGAAGGCAGCAATACTACCACATCCAAGGAGTCCTCAGTGAGCTGTATCCCAGATAGCTGCAGCGGTGGTGTTCCCGAGGTCTCAGGGGGTCCTCCCCCAGGGAAGTACTTAGACTTGGGGGAGGGCAGGGCAGGAAGTGGGGATGCTCCCAGGCCTGGCTGGGCATGAGTTAGCAGTGGGCGTGTGGCCCCTGCAACAGGGTGGGAGCCCAGTTGTCACCTGCATGGCAGTCCAGCCAGGCCAGGCATCTCGGATGCTGTGGAAGGAACAGAGCTGAATTTCCACCCTGGGTCTTGGCTCTGGTTAGAGATGGCAGGCAGTGTCCAAGGTGCCATGGGTGGCCCAAGTCTAGCAGCAGGTTCCCTTCAAGACTGGCCTTATGGTACCCAGGCGAGGAGGGCTGGGAGAGGAGTGCTGGATGCAAGCTTGTCTGGGCCTGTCCTGTGACGCTCTCTACTGGTCCCTTCCTCCTCTGCAGTGGGGGATTTGCGCGACTTCGTGAGAAGCCACCTGGGGAACCCTGAGCTGTCATTCCACCTGTGTAAGTTTCTTCTCCCAAGCCTGCTGCTGGCTCGGGGTTGGGGTCAACATTCAGGCTGCTTCCAGCCCCTTTCCTTCTTCATGGTCTCTACAGCTGTGACCCACTGCCTGACTGCCTGAGGCCCACAGTGTCCCTATGGGACCTGGGAGGGAGCAGGAACAGAAGCCCAGTGGTGGGAAGGAAGTTTTCTTCCCTGTAGTCTTAATATCCCTTGCTCTCCTCTGGAGCCCCTGCAGCCCTGTAACTTGATCCCCAACCCCAGGGCCCTACCCCTAGGGCCTGGGCCCCACTCCTGACCCAGATCTGCAGAAGGCATCTAGTTGGTGAGGGGTTAGGCTGCCAGCCCCAAGGAGAACCATGCAGGGTAGCACTCCCCCCCCAGTTTTTGCAGCAGAAGTAGAGGTGGCCAGAGGGCTGTGGTCTGATGGATGGCTGTCATCTCTGCCCCCAGACCTGTCTTCCTGGGGGGCATATGGTTGGGGGTGCTTCCTAACAGAGGCCTTCTCTCCACAGTCATTGCCCCTCCAAAAACCATCCTGGACAATGCCAAGCTGACTCTCTTTCAGGTACCTGAAGGTTTCACTGGGGGTGCTCCTGGGCGGGCCCCCAGGAGGGCAGGACAGCAGGAGGGTGAGGTCGTGGTCAGAAGGCGCGCCCTGGCAGTGCACTGGTGCATAATGAAGCCTTTTAGAGCTGGCGAATTCAGAAGTAGCAGAGTGCTCTGAAGTTGGTTCTGAAGGGCTTTCCAACCTCCACTTCCTGCCTGGCCCCCAGGGTGGGGATGGGCCTGCTACACCGCCTGAGCTAAGGCCGCCCAGAGGTCTTGGCCCTGGGCTGCCAGGCCAAAGGACAAGGCAACACCAGCTTCCTGCCCAGCAGTCTGGGTGAGGAAGGGGCCTGGCAGCAGAGAAGAGGAGACCTGAAGTCTGCCCTTAGCTGGAGGTGGCTTTCTGGAGGCCCCCGAGCTCCAGCTGCCAGGCGTGTGTGGCTCTGGGCTAGGGGCTGCTGTTGGCCTATTTCCTGCCCTTTCCCTTGGGCCTGGTTGGCCTCTGTGGGGGAATGCCGTGGTGGCCCTACCCATGAGCTCGCTGCACTTCTGCCTGTCCTCCTGAGAGTGCCTGAGGGTGAGGCGAGGCTGAGGGGCTGGATCCCAGGCCCTGCTGGGCTGCCTTCCAGAGCCAGGAGGAATGAATGTCCTGTCCTGGGAGAGCGGCCTGGGGCCTCCCAAACCCCTCCGGCCTAATGGTTTCCTCTTCAAAGTCTCTTCAGATATTTTAATTAACAACAGAGGCAGGCCATTTTAAGTGGCCGGCAGCCTCTGCAGAGGTCTGGGTTGTGGGTGACAGGCCTGCTGCCTGGGGCCCGGCCACTGGGGTGAGATGGGACAAGAGGCTGGCACCAAGGATGGTCAGGAACTGAATACCCGGGAGCCAAGGTAGGCGGGTAAGGCCCAGATTCCCCTCTCAGCCCCCAGAGTCTGCCGTGGGCTGGGCCTCTTTCCTCCATCTCTGCTCCACCCTCCCTTCCCTTGCTGGCCAGCCAGTTGATAAACATTGAATTTGGAAGATGCTTTGGGATGGAGGATGGAGGAGGACCAGCGCTCAGGCCCTCAGCTCCCCCCTCCCCCCATCAGGAGCTCTCTCCCGGAGCCCTGGGGTGCTGCTGTCCACCCAGGCTGTCTGATTCCTGGTGACACTCTGCCCTTGCCACCAGCCGCCGTCTCCTGTCATCCGTCAGCTCAGCTCAAGCCGCGGGGCCTCGCAGGGTGGTGTCCCTGGTGACGTCCCAGCCCGCCCGCGATCAGAGAGCTGGCAGGGCTGAGGGAAGGAAGCCTGCCTCCCTGGCGGGTGAGCAGGCGGCAGGCGCGGAAGCGCCAGCTTTCATGTCTCTGGCAGGGCCCCACTCTGGCTGCTGCTGCCTAGGGGATGTCCAGGGGCCGGCCCTCTACTTCTGCGAGGGACAGTGTGGTGGGTGTGGGCACCGGCAACCCAGCAGCCCTGGCCCAGGAGAGTGTGGGTTTTCTGGGAGGGCTGGGAGGAAGTCAGAAGTGAGGACCTGGAGTGGGCCAATGTGGGGGTGCAGCCACTGAGAACAAGGGCCCCTTGCCCCCACTTCAAACTTGCTTCCTGGGCTTAAACCCCCTTCAACGCCAGTGCTGTCCTGCCCTTTGGTCCTTGCCCTTCCCCCCTCTTAGCCCCCCACCCAGCACCTCCCTTAGCAGGCTCTGAAGACCTCTAGTGCTCTCCAGGGATCCCTCTCAACACAAACTTGTTCCTCCCTGTGAGGGAGGAAATCAAGGCCTGGCCTGCAGGAAATCAAGCCCTCGGGTCCGGGTGCCTGCTCACGCGGCCTGCAATAGCCCAGCTTCCCTAACCCAGGGGCAAGGGGTGGTGGGCAGTCACCTTGTACCTGGCCCCTGCTGTCTTGGCAAGATCTTGCCTTCTTGCTCTTAGTGTTTTCTGGTAGCTGCAGGTCAGCTCTGTCCACCTTGGTCTTGCTGTGTCCGTCATTCTGAGCATTCAGTTGTCCATGAGACCAACGGCGGTGGCTGGAAGTGCTTGTCAGATCTCTTCCCCTCCCCTCTCTGTAGTGTCTGTGCTGGGGCAGTAGGTGGACCTGGTATGAGGCCTGGAGCTGGGCCCAAGATGTGGAACAGAACAGCCCGTGTGGAGAGTGAGAGCAGATGGTTGAGACCCTCCTTGCTGGTGGTGATGGTGATCTTCTGTCCTTCATTCCATCAGGACCCCAGTGGCAGAAGCCAGCAGGCAGGGGCTCCTGGTGGCCACCTGGTGGGGGAGGGGCAGGGAGACCTGGTTCAACAGGGTCCTGGTCCAAGGAACCTAAAGGACTCTCCTCTGGTAGGAGGAGTCCTTCTCCAAGGCCTGAATCCTACAGCCTCCAGCCTGGCCTTCATGAAACAGGGGCACATGTGTGCTGGTCCCCAAGACCAGAGCAGAGCAAGAGGGGAGGAGTGTGAGTGGCCCACAGGTGCAGGCTGCCCTTCCTGCATGTCTACTCCCATCCCGTAGCAGGTGAGACTCAGCTCGAGTCAGCCATGGGGAGCAAAGGAGTCTGGGACGCCTGTCCCCACAGCCAGACTTCCCACATCCCTCACCCGGGCAGGTCTGACCCTGGCCACACCTGGAGCATGCTTAGAGGTGAGGTGGCAGTGCTGGGACATAGGAAGCCCCCCAGGTGTCAGCCTCTTTCCTCCAGGGCTACCTGGTCCTGTGGGTGAGGAGGAGGCAAAGCCTTGCTCTTGGGTAAGAACAAGGAGGTGGGCAGGTCCTAGGGGTTTGAGAGGGCAACGTCTGGCCCTCTTCCAGGCAACAGGAGGAGCCAGTTCCCAGGCTTCCTTCCCAGGGGTGGTGCCTGGCCCATCTGTGTGCTCCCTGTGTCCCATTCCTCTTCTGGCTCCACCTCTACCACATGTGTCACCTTCCTTACCCGCCATCTCACCCAGCCATGCCTGACTAACTCAAGTCTTCCTTCTGCCCCATCTAGGGGTTGGACTGTGTTAGGTAAACCTGAGTCTGCTGGGGTTGCTATACAAGAGACCACCGCCCTGGAGGCCAGAGTCCGAGATCAGGGTGTCGCAGGTCTGGTTCCCTCTCAGGTTCCTTCTCCCTGTGTCCTCATGTGATCATTCCTCTGTGTGGGTCTGTGTCCTGATCTCATAAGGATACCAGTCGTATTGGACCAGGGCCCACCCTAGTAACCTCATTACTTTAATCACCTCTGTGAAGGCCCCATCTTCAAAAAGTCACATTCTGAGGTCCTGGTATGAGGGCTTCAGTTGGATTTGGGGGGACAAGCCCAGCCCCTAACAACCTCCATTTGTTGGGGCTCTGGAAGCTACTGTAGGGGACCCTCTGCCAGGACACTGGTCCTTCTTTCTGCCTGACTCCCTTCTCCCCAGCACCTGCATGGCAGGGCATGCACTTGATGCCCACCCCTTGCAGGTCCTGTCGTCCTTCCCGTGCCACTGAGGGCAGTGACCTCTCCAGTGTTGCAGGATCATCCATCCTTTGGGGCCTCCCTGGGACCTCCAGGCCCCCTTCCTCCCACCCACCAGGCCCTGCCTGTGTCTAGGTCCTCTAGAATATTCGGTGTCACCATAAAGTCAAGCAGGAGGCAGAATGGCCTGTGGCACCCTCTACAAGGCAGCCCCCCCAACTCTCCCCCTCTTTGGATGATACTCCGTCTTTCTCTGTCCAGCCACCTTCTCCCTGGCTGCTTCTCTCAAAGAAATGCTGGAGGGAAAGGCGAGGCAGGGGGGTGATGAGCAGGGAATGCCAGGTGCTCCAGCCTCACTTCTCTATCTGCAGCAGGAGCCAGGCAAGGGCAACCCGAGGCTTCCTGGGACAGGGCTGGTAGAGATAGGGCCCCTCAGCTTGGGACTTCCCTCAGTAGTTCTTTCACAGGCAGGAGACAGGATGGCCTGTGGTGCTTCTACAAGGCAGCCCCCAAACAGCTCTCCTCCTCTTTGGATGATATCCCATCTTCCTCTGTCGGGGATGTTGGAGGGGGGTCAGTCCATGTCTTGCCCCGATGTGCCAGGAGGGGGTGGAGGGGACTGGCTTCAGCCATCTAGCTCCTTGGCTGAGGTGGTGCTGGGAACCTGGGCAGAGTGAGCTGTTTCCACAGGTGGGAGGTGGAGGTGATGTAGGACTTGAGAGGTTCCCTTTCAGGGCCCATTCAGAGGCCTGGCCTCCCCTTAAGCTGATCAGCCTTGATGCCACCCAACCGGCCAGACCTCTCCCTCATCACCCCATCCCAGCGGTGGGAAGGCCCCTTTGAGGCTGGGCCCAGGCACATGGAGATGAGCTGAGCAGACTGCCCAGAGGTGCAGACAGGCCCGGTGTCCCACAGCCTGCACATGCAGCTCTGGCCTTCTTCCCTCTCTGGTGTTCCAGAGCTCAGCCTGCTCCTTTCTGTACTTCCCAGGGCAGTGCCAGGTGGGGGATCTTGGCCTGTGGGGGTTGTGATGAAAACCAGATGCTGCCGCACAGCTGTGCCCTCTGCTCCAGTAGCCTCCAAGGGAGCCCCCTTGACCGATGGGGGGATGGGGTACAGATGGGCCAAGGCTCTTGTGCTGTGCCATTGAGCTCTGGGCAGGGTCAACTGGGCTTCTGAGAAGAGTCGGCTGCAGCCCTTGTGAATCCCGGCGAGGCCCCACGAAACGAGCATGTCTGTGTCAGTCAGGGGCCATGATGGCAACAGGTTCGGCTACACCCAGCACCCAAGTGTGTTTTGGCCGTGCCCTTCCCGTGCCCCCTGCCTGGCTCCCCAGCTTCCGGCACCCTCCCTGGAGCATCAGGGAAGCCCCTGCCCACCCCACAGGCCCTTCTTTCAGAAGGCTTTGATCCCAGGCCTCACAATTGGGTTTTCAAAGCATTCATGGCCTTGTTTGTGTCCCTCGGCTGCCTGCCGTCTGGAGGCTGAGGTTTTAGCCTTCTGAGGCCTGGTCTTTGAAGCTTCCTCTTGTTAATCTTCTAACATCCTCCACCCTACCCGGGCAAGCCTGTGGCACCAAGCAGCTTGGAGCCACACGGGAAGAATGCCTCAGCCCAGCAGCTGTAGCCCCTCCATGGTGGCTGCTGTGCGTCCGCCAGGGCCCGCCATGCCTGTCCCTCCATGGGTGCGGTGGCTGGAAAGCAGGAGGAGGACTGTAATACTGTGGCTGGAGCTCTTGGGGCTCTGCCTGCAGCCTAGCGCAGCCACCATCCAGCTCCCCTCCAGGGAGGCCTCTAGCCATGTGCCCAGGCGAGTGTCCTGGTCCTGCCCCCACCCCATACCTGCACCAGGCAAGTGGAGCCAGTTCCTGTGCTGAAACCCTGCACCCTTCTCCTTTGAGTGGACAGAGCAGCTTAGGGAGGCCTGATTCCCAACCCCAGGGTAGGTGTGGGGACCCTGCCTGTAGTGCCTCCAGCTCCTTCCAGGAGCTTTGGGTCTGTGGGCAGCTTGCTCCTCCTGCAGGGTTAGCCCTGAGTGCTGAGTCCAAAACTGTAGTGTGAGCTTTCCTCAGTGGTGATGGCTGGGGTCTGGGCTGGCAGGCTCTCCAGGGCAGCATCTCAGCCAGGGATGCCCAAAGCGATTTGGCTCCAGGGACTGGTCCCCTCCCCAAGCCAGGCCTGCCCCTGAGCCAGAGCTCAGGGTCACTCTAGTCCCCAGTTGGTCTGGGTGCATCCCCTCTGCCTGAAAGCGGCCCTAGCCTGCAGCCATCCTCCTCATTCCTGGGTCAAACCAGGTGTCCAGGGCTGCTGGGCTCCATCCCTGTTGCCAGCACCCAAGCCTGCACCCCTTGAGTTGGAGCCAGCTGCAGAGGATGGGGTATGAGGAAGGTGGAAGACACAGATCTCCCTGTTGAGACCCCCCCCAGTCCTGTGTGTCTGCCTGCCCATCCGTGGGCTGTTCGTCAACTCTGACTTGTCGGGCCTCCTGCAGTCTGAAGGCTGGGTCTGATGGGGGGACATTACACCCAGTGGGCTCTGAGGCTGTTCTCTTTGTAGCATCAGCAACTCATCCCCAAAATTGGGCAGGAGGGGGACCAGTGATGGGAAACAGCAGAATTCACACACCACAAGAACGTTGTCTTCCCACTGGTGCTTGGGCTGCCCTGTGGAGGGCTCTGGTTGTCCTAGGACGTGCTGGCCTTACTTGTGGTGGCATTGGTGCCGTAAGGGTCCTTTGTTGGGGCCAGGAAGACGGACTCCACCTGAGAGTGCTCTTGGTGCCAGAGAGGGACTGATCACTAACAGCCTGGGGTGTGGCCGCCACCACAGCAGTGGGACGCCTGGTCCCCAGTTCTGCCTGGCCCCTGAGCTCCCTGCCCTCCCTGCAGGCCAACCTCTTCCCAGCCGCCCTCGTGCACTTTGGAGCCGAGGAGCCAGCAGGTGAGTAGGGCCCTGCTCTGCTGACCATGGCCAGCCTACCCAGGCCCCCTTCTGGCTCATCCTCTGCCCAGAGCAAGCTGCCCTGGAAGGCGCTCAGCCTGGGAGGGAGACCAACACCCCATGATACCCACCTCCTTGGGGATGGCTGGGATAGCCACCTTCTGGCCACACCTGCTTCCAGAGCTGAGTGCTGGTGGGTGGGCTCCTCAGAGGCTGAAGGTAACTCAGGCTTCTCTCCAGATCTCTACTTGGAGCCCAGGCTGCTCGAACACACTGTCTCCCCATCTGCAGCTGATGTGCTAGTAGCCAGGTATGTGTTGGTGGGGCTGGGGGCTTCCCTGCGGCAGCACCCACCAACCTTGCCTCTGTCTCTTGCCCCTCAGATGCATGTCCAGGGCTGCTGGGTCCTCATTGCCAGCCTCTGAGCCTGCACCCCTCGAGTCAGAACCGTCTGCAGAAGATGAAACACCAGGCCCTGATGAGCCTGTCCCAGGGATGGCCCGGCCTGTGAGGAGTCTGGGCAAGGTGCCCAAGTGGCTGCAGCTCCCAGGTAC
>NW_007083274.1:60093-65860 GCF_000164805.1 Carlito syrichta
CAGGTACTGCAGGTGGGTGGGTGGGTGGGTGAGCAGGCTGACAGGAAAGTGGGACCCTGGAGCCGGTGGTCATCTTATGTGTTTCTGCTGCAGCCAGCAAGAGGTGAGAGCTGCCAGCAGAGGTGTGACGCCAAATAAAGACGCGTGCTTCTCAAGACCCCCTGTTGTGTTTTCTCCAAAACAGGCTCTTATGGAGCCTGGCTGGATTGGGGGTGGTCCCTCAAGGTAGACCCCAGGGCTACACTGGGCCTTGTTCTCATCCACAAGGGCACAGGTGTGCACCCTGCACCACTGGGGCTCTTATACTAATCAATACCATGAGTTGCTCCTTTCAAGAAGAATTGTGCAGGAAGGACTTCTGGGCAGATGATTTGCATCTCAGGCCAGGCTACCCCTTGCTCAGAGCTGGGGGAGGAGGTAGTTAGCCACCCCCTACCCGCAGAGCCTGACCTGGGGTCTCCTGGTGTCCTGAGTGGCTGCAGGGCCAGTGCTGGTGCTTGTCTCCCCAGTGGCCACCTCTTCCTGCAGGTCTAATGACTTCTACCTGTCCCCTGGGCTTTCAAGCCCAGAGACTTAGGGGGAAGGGGCAGCGAAAGGGGGTTCTAGCAGTTCTGCCTAGTCCAGCCCTACCCTGGGCCACTGGGGCTGAATCAGGGACAGAGAAGGGCTGCCCCAAATCCTATGTTCAGGTGGTGAGCAGGGCAGGGGCTGGGCTGCCTCTAAAAGTCCTCCCAAGGCTGCTGGAGTCCCCATGGGGCAGCTGTTGTCCCTTGCCCGAGGGCCTGACTGTATCCCCCTTCTGTGTCCAACCCTAGCAGGAGTCTCCTGACTGCCAGTCCCCAGCTGAGAATCCTCTGGGCATTTCCTATCCTGGACTTTGATGAGGAAGCTAAAGGGATGTGGGCAAGGTTACCCTGCAGGGAGCTGGGGGCAGGGGTGGCCTAAGACCTGAGTGCTTTCCAAGCGGGCCCACCAGAGGCCCCAAGCATAGGGCAGCCAGACTCTGGCGAGCCTTCCAGGTGGATCCCACAGCTCCATGTCTCTGAAGGTGGGCCCTGGGTGTGTGTGAGACTGGCCTGCACCCTCCTCGCTCTGCTTGGGGCCCATGACTGAGAGGACAGGAGGGGAAGGCCTTCATTTCAGCATGGCCTCAAGCCAGGGTTCCTCTTGCCCTTTGTCCTGGTCCTGCCTGTAGCGGTCCAGTGGTCTGAGGCTGCTCCCATAGTGGCATTCCTGGAAGTGACTGCCCACTGGTGGCAACCCTGTGGCCGCCATAGCCCCTAGGGTGGGAGTAACATTTTCCAGGCGGGCAGCCACATGTGCACGGGCTCCAATTTCACAGCCAGGCTGGTGGGGTGCGCACACATGCTGTTTGTTATTCTGTCCTCCTTGAGAGTTTTGCTTTCGTCCTATGAGGGTGGAAGAGAGCACACAGGGGAGCGAGGCTTTGAAGCAACTTGACTTTGGTGATTAATGGCAATAAGGCCCAGCCTGGGAGAGATGGTTTTGATTTATTGATGTTGCTTTGTGAGAACAAATTTATAGCTCAGGGAAGCATCTTCTGAGGAGAATATCAAGTGGCAGAAAGGTCACACACCAGCTTTGATGTCAGGTGGCAAGAATGTCAGGAGGAGGCAGTGCTGCCAGCCGCTGTTTGTAACACACAGGTACCTGCTGCCAGCTGGGGCACAGTGAGGTAGGCAAGGGCCAGCCTTTCCCTAGCACCTGCTTTCCTGGGACCCCGTGTGGCAGCCCAGACAGGAGGCAGGGAACCCCCAGGTTCTACTGCCCATCCCATGCGCCACAGCAACAGGGCAGAGGATGCTAGGAAAGGCAGCAGTTCAGGATGGCCTGCCCATTTTGCAAAAGCTGGAGGAGAGTCTCAGGGATCTGGTCTAAACGTTGCTTTGAATCTGCTCCAAACCCCTCAGGTAGGTCCTTCCCCATCCGAAACCAGAGGCTACAAGAGACACGAGGCCTGCTTCCCTTAGGCCACAGGCCTCCCTGGTGTGGCCTCATCGAGGATGGAGACCCCTAGAAGTCCAGGAGCTGTGGAGGAGAGGAGTGCTCAGAGCTAATCAGCCAGGCACTGCTCCTGGGCCGATCTAGCTGCCCCCACTTGTGCCCCACGTACCAGCTGAGGAAGCACCTTCTCCAGCTGATCCACATCTACCCGAGTCACATCCTCTGCCTGGGCCTGCCGGACCCCACGGATAGCTGCTTCTTCCTCGATACAGGAGGGAAGTGAGAGGGCAGGGAAAGCTGAGAGGTCTTGAGTCCTGAGCCAGCCTTGGCCTGGGCCACCTCCCCACTGTGCCCACCAGCAGCCCTGAGCCAGGCTGTGGCTCTTGGCAAACAGCTTCAAGGGACATAGCATAGGTTCTTGTGGGAAGCTGGGGACAATTTATGTTTTGGCTCCCCCCTGAAAAACCACAAAAGAGATCCCAAACACTCTAGCTGGGCTTGGGTCCTTCAACTCACCCACAACGAAGATCTTCAGCAACTCCACCATGAGCTGCAGTGCGTCACTGCTGACTGCAAGGCAGGGGAAGGTTATGGAACCCACACCCTAGCCACACCCTGACTGAGGCTCCAGGCCATGCTGTATTCCCGCCTCCCTCCTTCTGCCTCCCAGGGGCAGCTCCCACCCCCACCCTCCCCGAGGCCTTGGTCCCTGTAGAGCTACAGGGAGTGGTCCCTGAGTGCAGGTGCAGGGGACCTGCTTCCTGTGGACCCATACCTTTGGTCTTGTCATCCTTAAAGTGCAGGTGCAGCAGTTTGCTCACCAGCTCCTAGAGTGGGGGGAAAGGGGGAGAGGTGTCAGCACCAGGCCACGTCCCCCCGCTACTTTGCAGGCCCCTTGGACGGTTCATTCTGGGTGTAATGGGGTTGTGATTTCTAACTAGAGTCACCCTTTGACCACTCCCAGGATAGGGGATGGAGGGCTGGCCTGGTGCCCAGAGTGGAGGAAGCTGTGCACAGCCTTGTAGAATGTCTTGGGAGCCTGGCAAGAAGGGGGGTCTGAGGAACCTTGCTGCAGAAATACTGCAGGACAATGAGCAGTGGACAAGTGGGAACAGTCCTGGCCACTCTCTGGGGTTCCAGGGAATTGGGGACAGAGAGAGGAGAAAGTCTCCACTGAATCCAGCATAACTTTGCACTCTGTCCCCTAGGCCAAAGGACCATGATTCCCGTACTCCCTGTGAGGCAGTAGAAAAGGTAGAGCACTGACAGAATCTGGGGCTGCAGGTGGCTGCTCCAAGGTGGGCTCACAGCAGTCATAGGAGTGCCATCAACACTGCAGCTTGTGCCAGACCCTGTTCTGGGCGCTGGGTCAGTTGCCCCAAGGTCCCTACCTGGTGCGTGTGGCACTGAGCATTTCATCCTGTAGGAGGTGCTCACGTCACAGGAAGTATGGAGCCACTGAAGTCAGTGAGGCTGGAGCCTGAGGGAGATGTGTTTAGCTCTCCCTTGTAGGAAATAGGGAGTGCTTTCTGGCCTTTGGAAGGACTGCTTTGGCTGCTGAGGTCTTGCGGGGTGTCCAGGCAGCAGAAAGCGGAGGCAGAACCTGGACCTGTCAGCCAGACTAAGACCTTCAAAAGATGGTGCCACTGTGGAGATGGGGGCTGTAGGTGTGTGTATCCTGGGGCTGGGAACACAGAAGCTCCGCTTGGGACACACTGAGAGCCACAAGAGTTGCGAGTGGATAGCCAGAGCTGGGAGTGGATAGCCAGAGCTGGGATTTGGGGGGAGGGGCAGTACCTGGGTGGTTTGTGGAGATGTGAGAACCAGTGAGGTAGTCAAGGACAGGGACCAGGTGGCAGTGGCTAGGAAAGGAGCTGCCATAGAGTGACCAGGGAGGGGAAGGGCAGCAACAGTGGGCGCCCAAGAAATGTGTTATGTAGGGGAAGGTGAGTGAGGACCAACCAAGCCACCAGCACTGGCCATGGGGAGGTCATACCACCTCAGCAGGTGCAGTTCAACGGAGTTGACCAGCAGAGGAGACAGGAAGGGCGTGGACAGATGAAGATCTGGGGCCCAGAAGGTGAAGAATGTGTCACACGGTCAGCAGTCAACACCCGCAGCCTAGGGCCAGCAGTCCCGCTGGCTGGTTCCAAGCCCTTCACTGCCCCCAGCAGTGAGGGTCCCTGTCAATCACTGCATGAGCTCAGCGCCACCTGCTGGCCTTTTTATCTGCTTCATGAGCTCTGCCAGGAAGGCACCAGAAAAGGCAGAGAAGGTGCTACCTTCTCCACCTGCTCTGGGACCCCCAACACGGCTGCCTGGGAAGACCATGCCAGAGAGTGGGCCACTGAGCAGGGCTGTCGCAACAACCCAAAAGTCATTCCATCACAGTGGCGTGACCTCAGGGAGTGCAGGATCAGGGAAGGCCCAGCTTGGGACACACCCAGCCTTTGCCCCAGGATGACATGCAGGTGCTATGCTAGGGACACATGCCCCTCTCCCTCCCTGATGCTCATTGCGGTATGTAATGACCACAACTCCAGCTCTGAGCCAGGACTTGCCACCTCACTGGCGTTTCAACTGCAGGGTCAGCTTGATGGAATGCCACAGACACCTCCTGGTGACATGTGCCCAGTGCTCCTCCCTCCAGAAGTGGCCTTTCAGCTATTATAACCCTGTGGATTCTCAGAACTACCCTGTGAGATAGCCAAAGCCTCTGACTTTCCCTTTCGGATCACTCACCCCTTTTGGGCAAGGGCAGAGCCCCAGTCCTGGATGATAGAGGGACTGATGCAGATGAAACAGAGAGAATTCCTGCCTCTACTAGGTTGAAATCCTCCACCAAGGACAGGTTCACAAGGGAAGACCCTCCTTTTCCAGGCCACGAAGGCTCAC
Organism: Carlito syrichta; assembly: GCF_000164805.1. NCBI lineage: Eukaryota > Metazoa > Chordata > Mammalia > Primates > Tarsiidae > Carlito > Carlito syrichta. Next base: position 64,954 of record NW_007083274.1, read on the forward strand.
AAGGCCCTCTTGACATATCGTCCTTACACCGAGGAACCTTTGCCCTGCTGAATCACCTAACATCTCAGTGCCTCTGTCTTCCCACCAGCAGACGGGGCTACTCTGTCAAGCGTGTCTAACAGTGCCTCACTGCCAGGGCTCCGTGTGTCACTAAGGAAGCACTTGGGAAACCACACATCCCGGACAGCGCTAGCCAAGTGGACGCTGCCGGCAGCTGTGTTGGTGTCTAGCAGGGAGCAGGCAAAAAGAAATCCTCATCTCAGTGGCTTGAGCAGGTCCTGCCAGACCCTCGGGGTGGCCGGTCTCATTGTCCCTTCCTGGAGTCTTACTTCCTTACGAGGAGACATCCCCCCCGCCCTCGCGGGGCGGCCCAGCTTCTCTCACGGCGCCCACGCCCGCCGGGTTTTGCAGACCTTCTCTATCTCACCGCGGGCCAAGCTGCCCTACGCGCCCTCCCAGCCGGCTGCGGGAACCCCGGCCCCAGGAATGCATGGGGCGTGAGAGTGGGTGGGGGTCGGAGTCCGGGAATGGGCCCAACCTGGAAGGTACAGACGGGTAGCGCGGGGGCTGGCTTCGGCCCCTCACGGTGTCACGCGTGGGGCCGAACGCAGGGTCTGTGCCAGCCTCTCCCCCGCCAGCCCGCCGGCCCTCACCTTCCGGAAGCCCGCGCCAGCTCCCTCCATGGCCGCAGTCTAGACGCGCGCCTCGCAGAGCTCCGCCCCGCGCCCCCAGCCAGGGATCCCGGAGCCCCGCCCCAGCGTCCTCAACCAATGACCCAGGAGCGCGCCCTCCCGGAGCCCTGCCCCCGCGTCATCAGCCAATGATTCTGGAGCGCGCCCTCCCGGAGCCCCGCCCTTCCCCCCTCAGCCAATGAGTCCAGAGCGCACTGCCTCTGCTTCTCGGCTGG
>NW_007083274.1:66091-73489 GCF_000164805.1 Carlito syrichta
GGGCCGTGTTGCAGGGCGGGGCGAGGGACGTGTGACGCCTCTGGTGCTCCCCTGACCGGTGGTCCCCGCGCACCCACGAATGGCCCCAGCCCAAAGCCGGCCCTTGCCCATCGGCCCAGCCCCACCCTCCCCGACCATCGTATCCGTGGGGGCTCTTCGCCTCTAGAGCTGCTCGGGTCGCTCCGCATCTCGGTCTGCGGAGCCCGCATCTCCCGCGCCCGGCGCTGGGGATTGCCCCTTTTTAGCAGCTGCCCCGGACCGGGGGCTCCACACAGTTCCTGGGGCGGAAGGTGCTGCGCTGGGACCCTGCTGGGAGGGCAGCCTGATGGGGCGGCCGCCTGTCCCTCAGCCCCGGCCCGCCGGCTCACAGTGAGGCCTGTTCCCAGGAGCATGCGGAGGTGGCCCCGCCAGCTCTCCCGGACATGGAGGAGTTCCGGCTCGCCTACAGCCGCCTATGCAAGGAGAGTGGGGCTGAGCCCCAGGAGGCCGTGCTGCAGCAGCTGCACCAGCTCCCGACGGGCCGACTGGACCTGGCCACGCGGAGCCTAACGGTGGACACCTGCAGGGCCCTGGGCAAGCTGCTGCTGAAGGAGGCACTGCTGACGGAGCTGGTGCTAAGTGACTGCATGCTGAGTGAGGAAGGTGGGCAGGGTCCTTAGCTGCATATACCGGTGGTGGCCACAGGCAGCCTGATCTCTTCCTCTCCAGGCTCCCCTCTTTCTGTATCATAGCAAAGTGAGCAGTAGTACCCCTTCCTGAAACCTCAGAGCAGAGGGCAGCTTCTCTTTACGTCAGAGAAGAAGCGGTAGCATGCTCTGACATGTGGTTCCCTGTGTGCTCATGAGTGTGAGTGCTCAGTGGCCTGGCTTGGTGCCTGGAAGGGGCTGCAGGTGTTTCCAGTGTAACTTCACAGGGAGTGGGAGACTTATTTCCAATGTGAGCCTAGACAAGTGGACCAGGACAGTCATCCGTCCCCTAGGTCTGGGGTGTTGCCCTGAGATGGGGTCCCCAGGGAGGGGCTTGGGACCAGAAGGGGCAAGAGTGACTACTTTCCTTCCTTACAACAGGGGCTACACTGCTGCTTCAGGGGCTGTGCACCAACACTGTGGTGCGGTCTGTGGATCTAAAGGTGAGCATACCTGCACTCTGAGTATACCATCCAAGGACAGGAGTAGAGAGGGAAGACGCCAGGTCCCAGGGGTGTGGGGTCTGGACAGCGACTGGAAACTGTGTCTGTAAGTGCTCTTGGCACATAGGACCCCTGAGTTGCTTTCTGATGGTCTCATGGGTATGTGAGTAGCTCAAGGACAGAATGTCCACAGAAACAAACTGAGTGAGCCAGTCCCAGGAAGCCCACTAAAGCCAGGTAGACTGGGGTCTGAAAGAAGCTGCACCTCCGCCCAGAGCTTACCTCCCTGGACTTGTCCACTGCCTGACCAATGGGAGTGACTGACTGAACTGTTCCTGTCCTAGGGCAATAACCTTCGAGCCGCAGGGGCTGAGGCTCTAGGAAAACTCCTTCGACAGAACAAGTCCATTCAGAGGTAGGCCAAGGCTAGCTCCTCCGCCATGACCCCCACCCTCACCCCTAGCCTCCTCTCTCTGTAGCTTAGGGCTGGCCCCAGAGGACACGGTCCTGCAACCCGAGAGTTCACTTTAACATCTTTTGGCAGGGAGTTGCCCAAATTTTTCATCTGTTGGCAGGGAGTCAGTGGGTATAAATTAGCCATGAGGCTCTAGCCTTTGCTAGAGATCCCAAGCCCACACCCCATCTCCAGCCCTGGACCCCAAGGTGAGCACTGGCACCTGCCCTTCCTGCAGCCTCACTCTGGAGTGGAACAATCTGGGCACCTGGGAAGACGCCTTTGCCACTTTCTGCTTGGGCCTGGCAGCCAACAGCGCCCTCCAGTCTCTGGACCTCCGCAACAATCAGATCAGCCACAAGGGGGCGGAAGAGCTAGCCTTGGCCCTGAAGGGCAATACCACCCTCCAGCAGCTGGGTGAGGTCTCCTGAGGGGCCGTTCCCAGGCAGGACCTCAGGTGTCTTGGGCTCCCAATCTCAGCGAACAGAGAGGGGAAGGGGCTGTGCAATTACTCTGTGGATGACCACAGGCAGTGCCCCTAAAGAAGCATGCTGGGCTTGGCCAGCTGCCCCTCCACCAGATGCCTTCGCATCTGGTGAAAACAGGTTTCCTTCCAGACCTGCGCTGGAATAACATTGGCCTCCTGGGGGGCCGGGCCCTTGTGAACTGTCTCCCCAGCAACAGAACCCTGTGGAGGCTGGACCTGGCTGGGAACAACGTGCCCGGAGATGTCCTCAGAGCCGTGGGTACGGAGAAGGGGCTGCTGGTTGCTTGCCCTTCCACTGTGGGAGGGGTGGCTTGGGGCTCAGAACTGGAGGCTTGTTGTAAGAGTAGCCTCAGTTGAGGATTGAGCAAGCGGCAGGAACAGCAGGGCTGTGGGCACTTGCTTGGTGCTCACTGCAGCGGACACTGTCTGAGGCTTCTCCTATGTGTTCACTCAGTTCATGGACCTGTGTCATGGGGGTCCACCGTTTCACAGATGGCGAAGCTGAGGTCACGTGTCTCAGGGCCCTTGTCCTGATGGCTGATTTGTGGGGTGAAACGTTCTCACAGCGTCGCCTCCCAAGTGACTAGCTTCTTGGCAGAGAAGGGCTGGCCATTGGCCGCAAAGCCCCCCAGTGGGTAACACCGTCCCTCTTGACAGAGCAAGCCATGGACCACAGCCAAGAGAGGCACACTACCCTCCGGGAGAATCAGGCCCGCACCCATGTCCTCAGCAAGGAGGTGCAGCACCTCCGAGAGGAGAAGTCCAAGCAGGTGAGGAGGGAGCCTTGGAGCTTGCTCCCCCTGAAGGGCCTGGCCGCCTCCCCTCCCTCACTTCGTGGTGCGCCCACCTTCCCTTCCTCTGGGTTCTGGAGCTTCTCTGAGCAGCCAAGAACTAGGAACAAGCAGTGGCCTCCTGGTCTGACCACCTATGGGCGGGCTTCCTCAGAGCTGGCACCTGAGCCCCCGGGCCTTCCTCTGCGGATGCAGTTCTCCCTCTGAATGAGAGACAGGGCTGCAAGGCAGAGTCCTTCTAGGCCATGCTGTGTAGGTGGGCATCTGCACTCCTTTCCCTGAGAAGGCAGGGCAGGCAAGCTCGACCCTGATAGGACCTCTGGCTGGCTCTGTCCCCAGTTTCTGGACTTGATGGAGACAATTGATAAGCAGCGAGAAGAGATGGCCAAGAGCAGCAGGTCAGTGGGCCAGGGCGGCAGGAGTCTGCATAAGGAATGGCAACTGTTACCAAGGCCAACAGTGGTCTGGGAGAGCTCTAGGGTTTGGGTTTCTGAACCTTCCTCTCTGCCCACAGGGCATCAGCAGTACGCTTGGGGCAGCTTCAGGAAGCTCTGAATGAGAGGCACTCCATCATCAATGCCCTCAAGGCCAAGTAAGCAGGGGAGAGGGGCAGCTTCAGAACACTTTAGAGATGTGCCCACCGGGTAGGGGAAGGTGGTCCAGAAACCCCTGTGTACAAAACAGAGGTGGAAAATGGGGTGGGACTGGGGTAGTAACCCAGGAAGGCTTCCTAGAAGAGGCAGGTACTAGCTGGGATTCCAATAGGGGCCTGGCAACAGTGAGAACAGCGAGGGCTTCTGCTGGAGTGAGATGGGCCGGCCCCTCCTCTCTGCAGGCTGCAGATGACCGAGGCCGCCTTGGCTCTGTCGGAACAGAAGGTTCAGGACCTGGGGGAGCTTCTGGCCGCAGCAGAGCAGGAGAAGCTGAACCTGTCACAGCGACAGGCCAAGGAGCGCAAGCTGGAGCAGCAGGTGGTGGGGCAGGGCTTGTGCAGGTGCGGGCTGGGCAGTGCATGGCAGCTGGGTGACCCATGTCCTGTTTCATTCTCAGGAAGCTGCAGAGCGAGAGGCTAAGCTCCTCAGAGACGTGTCTGCTGTCAATGAGAAGAACCTGCTTCTGCGAAACCAGGTGGGGTATGGGCTTGGGAGCCAGGGTGGGCCGCAGGGCTGGGCCACAGCTTCCCCATAGTCCTGCCTTCCAGGTGGACGAGTTGGAGAGAAAGATGAAGTCTCAGCAGGAGCAGCTGTTCCAGGCCAGGCAGGAGCTGACCAACACATCAGCTGAGCTGAAGATGCGGGCTGTGCAGGCTGAGGGTAGGCGTACACACGGAGAAGCCTGGGGATGGGGAACCCAGGGACAGGGCCCCAGAGCACACTCACCTATGCTCTGCCCCACCGGCCTTCCAGAGCATCTGGACTTGGAGAAAAGAAGGTCCAGACAGACCCTGGAGGACTTGGAAAACCTGCGCTGCAAAGAGGTGCCCCCTTAGTTGACTGCCTCTGGCCCTTCCCAGCCTCCACCTGGTGCCTGTAACTGACCTGGGCGTGATGTGGATATCTCTAAACCACATCTCGGGTGGAGGCTTCTGTCACCAGCCCTGGGTCACTGGGTAGCAGTTCTTGGCCAGCTGTAGCAGATGTTATCCCTGGGACCTCCTACCAGGGCTGGGAAGGCACCTGACCAAACTACAGCCACAGCCAGAACTGTGCTCCCTGCCCTTGAAGATGTGCCCAACCTCACCCAGTCAGGGTTCACATCTTGGGGTACCACAGCTGGGACGTGCTTTGTCTTTGGCTCTTGCTGGGCCACTTGAGGCAGACTTTTCTCAGAAGGAACAGGGTCCCCAAGAGACACCTGCCCTCCATGGTGGGGATTCCATGGGGGAGGGTGGGGAGTCTTCCCTTCCAGACCTGCTCCCAACCCCCACAACTGGGCAGGTGGAACACATGACTCGTCACCTGGAAGAGAGTGAGAGGGCCATGCAGGAGAGGGTGCAGAGGCTGGAGGCCGTGCGGCTGTCCCTGGAGGAGGTGAGGACACCTGCTGGGGCCCAGCTGTGCTTCTGTACTTTAGTCCTGGGGCGAGCGGTGCGGCAGCCCCTGGGTTTCCAGCCTCGGGACCCTGGGGCACCCTTCCTGCTCGCAGAGCCTGATCAGGCCCCACCCTGGGACCCCATCTGCCAGTGTCCCTGAGAGGCCAGAGGGACTGAGCGTGGCATTTGAGCTCCATGGCCATGGAAGCCCTGTTCAGTGAGTGAGGCAGCACAGGCAGCCTCGTGGCCTCTAGGAGGCAGGTGGAGGGGGGTCCTGTTGGCCTGGTGGCTGGGGGTGGGCAGAGGGGACGGGGCAGGAGGACAGACTGGCTGGTGCCTGCCTGCGATGCAGGAGCTGAGCCGAGTGAAGGCAACGGCACTTAGCGAGCGTGGCCAGGCCGAGGAGGAGCTCATCAAAGCCAAGAGCCAGGCCCGCCTGGAGGAGGTGAGCCCTGGCAACAGCTGCCTGAGCTGGCAGCCCACAGAGCTGTAGTGGATCAGACGAGGGCTGTTGGCTCCAAAGCTGGAGCTCGGAAGGGGAAGACAGTGGGAGGGGACTGTGGGGGCGGGGTGGGGAAGGGATCTGATAGGTGCCAAGTGGGCCCCCAAGCAAACAGCCACTGTTTAACTGGTCTCAGCTTTGGATCCAGGCTTGAGATGGGTAGAGGGGTTTGGCCCATCCTTGCAGCCTGTGACTGCATAGATAGATGGAGGGAGGACCAGAGGTCAGTGAACAAGAGGGGTGGAGTGTCCTGAGAGGTGGAAGAAGGGAGCCCAGAGGGGATGATGCATCAGTAGGTGGCGTGAGCTGAGAATATTCAGAACAGACAAGAAATAGCTGGAGCGTGAAGTTGATCGCAGTCTCGGGCCCTGCTGAGGGGGTGGGTCATGCCCCACGCAGACAGTCCCCCACGGGAGCTCAGGCGAGATCTCGAGCCTGAGGGCTCTTGCACCACAGCAACAGCGACTGGCTCACCTGGAGGATAAGCTGCGGTTGCTGGCCCAGGCGCGTGACGCGGCGCAGAGCGCCTGCCTACAGCAGAAGCAGGCAGTGGTGGAGGCACAGGCCAAGGCTGGCCAGCTCAGCCTGCAGGTGGAGGGCCTGCGGCGGCGCCTGGGGGACTTGCAGCAGGTAGCTGTGGCTTCGGGCCTGGGGGTCTTGGGGGCCCAGCTCCACCACCCCACCGCCTCACCCCCAATGCCTGGCAGGACCTGAGCAACAAGGACCAGGAAAAGGTGGCCGAGGTGAGCAGGGTGCGTGTGGAGCTGCAGGAGCAGAACGGACGGCTGCAGGCAGAGCTGGCGGCCCAGGAGGCAATGAGGGAGAAGGTGGCGGCCGTGGAGCGCCAGATGAAAGGTGAGCCGTGCTTCGCCCTCCCGGTGTCCACGTGGTGGGACGTGGGGCTGGACAGAGTGCGGTTTCCGCTCGGACGGAAGCTGGCTGGTCGCGTTTGCCGGCAGGGCCAGTGCAACCATGCGCTCTGGCCGCGCCCCCCTCACCGCCTTTCTCGCCTTGCAGCGATGGCGAGTGACCACCGGGAGGCGCTGCTGGACAGGGAGAGCGAGAACGCTTCCCTCAGGGAGAAGCTGCGGCTCAAGGAGGCGGAGATCACCCGCATCCGGGACGAGGAGGCCCAGAGGGCGAGCTTCCTGCAAAACGCGGTCCTGGCATATGTGCAGGGCTCTCCAGTGAGGGCCCTGAACCCCCCAAAGTGACGGGAGGCCGGGTGGGGCCGGAGCAGCAGGAGTGCCTCCGACAGTGGACCGATGGGCTGCGTCCCGGTGCCATCCTGTCCTCGGGGGCTGGGCCGTCGGGTCCATGCATGGAGAGCACCTAAGCTGGGGACAGGACAGCCAAGGTGAAGGTGCTGCGACGAGCGCGTCCTCCTGGCTGCGGTGGGATGCCGCAGCGCTCTGTCAGGGTGCGCAGCGCGCGCCCAGAAGAGGATCTTCCCTGCTCCTTCTCCGTGCCAATCACAAAGAATGACCCGCCTTAGAGGCAGTACCATGCTGGAGGGACACGCTGAGGAACGCTCAGCTCTCCCAGTGTGTGTCCTGCCCTCACCTTGTACAGCGTAAGCGCCTTTTACTCGCAGACGCTGCGGGCTGCCCGCGCACGTGCGAGCTTGAAAATACAGTGCTTTTACACTTTATGATACATTTTGGTCCCACCTCTTCGACCCCGCCTCTGCGCCACACCCTCCCCAATGGCAGGAGCCACATGGGGCGGCCCGTCTCGGGGGGCTCTGGTGTCTGCAAACCCAAGTTTTCACTAGCTGTCTCCCGGCTGCAGGGTGGGCGGGCTTCCCTGCAGAACGCGACGCGCACATAACCCGTCCCGCGCGTGTCTGGGTCGACGGGCGGAAGCGATCGCAGGGTCTCCTGTGCGCTTGGGTGCACAACCCGAACCCGAGGGCGCGCCCGGCTTTAGGGACAGGCTACAGGCGGCGCACGTCGCGTGCCCAGCAAGCTCCGCCACGGCTCGGGCGGCCCCGCCCCCCAGCC
>NW_007083274.1:74159-77682 GCF_000164805.1 Carlito syrichta
CGGGGCCGCCGCCCTGTCCTCCCAGTGGGTGGGGCCAGGCCTCTCACCTGGGCTGAACCCTCAGCCGGCCCCACCTTCCCCGGCCGCCCACCCCGGGTATCTGGACCTCTGCTGCTCTGCCTGCGGCTCCGATGTTGGGGTCCCTGCGCCCTCACTCGCCACTCCTCCCCCCCGGGGCCCGGCCTGCCCTGGTCGTCCACACGAGCCCTGTGTCGCTGCGGCTCTGCTGGGCTGGGACCCTTGTCCTGACCCCAGGCACCCTAATTCGGTTCCTGGCTACGTGGGAGGGAGCTGTCCTAGCTGGGCAGAGGGGCCGAAACCAGGCCTGGGTACCACGTGGGCTTGCCCTGTCCACAGCGCCGTGGGGAAGACGTGCCTGCTGATCAGCTACACGACCAACGCCTTCCCAGGAGAGTACATCCCCACCGTGTAAGTGGGGGTGGGGGGTGGGGCTGGGTGCATATGCATGGGACTCCCCTTGGCTTTGAGGTCGGTCTAGGTGGCCCCGGTTCTGGGTTCCCAGGGCGAGGCTGAGATGCTGGCCAGAGCTCCGGCTCTGTGCAGGCTTGAGAACCCAAAGACATAGGCTGGGCTGGGGTAGCCCAGGACCCCTCCCAAGCCCTGGCCTTTCTGGCCCTGCTCCACAGTTTTGATAACTACTCTGCCAATGTGATGGTGGATGGGAAGCCGGTCAACCTAGGGCTGTGGGACACCGCTGGGCAGGAGGACTATGACCGACTTCGGCCGCTCTCCTATCCCCAAACTGTAAGTGACAGCAGGACCAGCCCCAGAAGCTGGGTGGGCACCTGAGGTGCAGATGAGAGTGGTCTCCAGGCCATGTGGAGCCCCTGACCATCCCATCTGGACCCTTCCCTGCCTGCCTTCCTCCCAAGGACGTCTTTTTGATCTGCTTCTCCCTGGTGAGCCCAGCTTCCTTTGAGAATGTTCGTGCCAAGGTAGGACATGGCTGGAGGCCACTCTGGGAGGCCTGCCCTGATGGGACAGGGGACTTTGCTGAAGACTGGTTAAGATGTGGGGTGGGATCTGCAGCTGGCTCAGAGGGATGAAGGCTTGGCATGGGTGGTGGGAACGGCCCTAGAGAAAAAGGGTCTTCTCTGGCTGCTGGGGATGGGCCCTGCCAGGGAGGCCCTGGCATGTCTCCACACTCCCTGGCTGGGTGTTTTTGTTCCCCATCCCTTCCTCGACAAACCTCCCAGACCCCTGGTCACCCCGTGGAGAAGGAAGACCTAAATACGGCTCCCAGGCAGTGGGCAAGAGGCCCCAGGAGCCATGGCCCACTCGGGTTGGGCTGGGGAAGCTGACCCCAGACATGGGGTCAGAGCCGCCTCCCCACAGTGGTACCCAGAGGTGCGGCACCACTGCCCCCACACACCCATTCTCCTGGTGGGCACCAAGCTGGACCTCCGTGATGACAAAGACACCATTGAGCGGCTGCGGGACAAGAAGCTGGCACCCATCACCTACCCGCAGGGCCTGGCCATGGCCCGCGAGATCGGTGGGTGGGCGCTGCTGGCCTTGAGGGGAACGTCAGGGAGGCACACTGGGGGGCCTGCCCTGCCTGTGCTGCCCCCATCATGCCCAGTCCTCACTGTCCCCCCTTCACTGCCCACCCTCCTGCCACCCCAGGCTCTGTCAAGTACCTGGAGTGCTCAGCCCTGACTCAGAGGGGCCTGAAGACCGTGTTTGATGAGGCCATTCGGGCCGTGCTCTGCCCACCCCCCGTGAAGAAGCCGGGAAAGAAGTGCACAGTCTTCTAGAGTGCCCCCCACCTAGGCCTGGGGGCTGATGAAGGAACAGCTCCGGAAAGAGTCTGCTGTCTTGTCAAGATGTTTGGTGTCTCTGAGTCTGCTGTGGGGGTGTGGTGTGGGTGGGGAGGGGAAGAAGCATGGGGACAAGGCTGGGGCGATGGGGAGCCTGTCCTCTCTGCCTCCACTTCTGGGGTGTGGCTCCAGCCTTCCCTGGTCCCCATGGGAGGCCGGGAGGGAGCAGGGTCTCCCTCAGGGCTGCAGGGGCAGGTCCAGGGCAGCCCCAGGATGGGCTTCCCTGATGGGGGCGGGTGGGGGTGGGTTCTGTCCACTGCGCCCGGGGTGGGGCGGCCCCTTCTTATTTTATACAATAAACATTCTCCATCGATACCTCTTGCTTCTCTACCTGCCTTTGCACCCTGGCATGGTTGGCCCCTGGTCATCTCCCCAGCAGTAGTGCGGAGGGGATCTGTCAACAGTATATCAGAGTGAGTTCCCGAAGGGGAGCGGGGAGCTTGGAGCTTGCTCCCCCATCCCCAGGCAAGAGGAGCCAGCAGAGCTGCCTCAGCCCCAAAGGAGACGACCCAGATCCAAGCAGGAGCAAGTGTGCTTAACCCTTTGGGTGATTGCATGCCCGGATGCAAGCAGGTCTGTGTACAAGCACACCCATGTGCAAGCCACAGGCTGATAGGAGGCCTCTGGAAAGGGGCACGCTGGCAAGAGGGAAGCGGCTCCTGTGATGATGATGGTGACAGTCAAAGAGGCTGAAGCCAGGTCAGGCCTCCTGGAGCCCTGAGGGAGCCTGGGAGCCTGGCAGCCTTCCCCATCATCCCCCAGCTCCCCTGGCTGGCATTGGGGGAAAGGCATCCAGGCAGAGGGACCAGGGAAGACAAAGATCAGGACTGTGGTGTGGAGGGAGAAGGGAGCAACGGCTAGGCGACAGTCTGGTGACACTGAAGTCACAAACAGGGTGGACCCTAAGCCACGGTCCAGGGGCTTAGGCTTCATCCCAGAAGCCATGGGGCATTGCTCCAGGCAGACACATGATTAGAGGGCACCATTCAGGGCCACACTCCTTCCTGCTGTGTGTGTGCAGTGTGTCTCATACTAGCTCAGGAGAGGTGATTGCTACGATTTTTTTTTTTGAGTCAGAGTGTCACTCTGTCACCCAGGCTGGAGTGCAGTGGCACAATCACAGCTCACTGAAGCCTTGACCTCCTGAGCTCAGGGGATTCTTTTGTTTCAGCCTCCCAAGTAGCTGGGACTATAGGCACACACCACCACTCCTGGCTTTTATTTTTGATAGAGATGAAGTCTCACTATGCTGCCCAGTCTGATCTCCCAGGCTCAAACAACTATTTCTCCTTGGCCTCCCAAAGTGCCGGGATTACAGGTGTGAGCCACCGTGCCTGATCTATGTATAATTTAATTATTGACAATGGTAGCTCTCATCCCAGCTACTAGGGAGGCTGAGGTGGAAGGATCGCCTGAGCCCAGGAAGTCAAGGCTACAGTGAGCTGTGATCGTGGCCTTGCACTCTATCTAGCCTGGATGGTAGAGTGAGACACTGGCTCAAAAATAAATAAATAAATACAATTAAATTGTATAAACTTACAATTAGTTGGCCGGGCTCGGTGGCTCAGCCTATAATCCCAGCACTTTGGGAGACCAAGGCGAGTGGATTGCCTGAGCCCGCAGGTTCGAGACCCACCTGGACAACTTGGTGAGACTTCATCTCTACAATAAATCAAAAATTA
>NW_007083274.1:77854-80663 GCF_000164805.1 Carlito syrichta
TGGCCGGGAGCATGCCACTGCACTCCAGTCTGGGCGATGGAGTGAGACTCCAACTCAAAACAAAACAAAACAAAACAAAACAAAACAAACAAACAAAAAACCCTTACAATTAGTTGTATTAAAAACAAAAATTAACTAACACAGCATGTCACTTCCTCATTATTTGTGTACATGTTACTGTTGTCCATGCCATTTGGGTTAGATCTATCTACAGGACCCTGTAATGGGAGCTGCTGTGCATCGCCTCCAACTTCGCCTTCAGTGACTTAAAATGGGTCGCTTGAAATCAACCATGTCGAGAGTATTTACACCTGGAAATGGGCAAATTCTACAAATGGGGGCTTGATTTAAGAAGGTGATCAAGGAAATGCAGATTAAACTTAAAATGTGTCGGCCGGGCTCGGTGGCTCAGCCTGTAATCCCAGCACTTTGGGAGGCCAAGGCGAAGGAATTGTCTGAGCCCGCGGGTTTGAGACCAGCCCAGGAAAATCAGTGAGATCTCGTCTCTATAATAAATAAAAAAATTAGCCAGGTGTGGTAGCGTGCACCTGTAGTTCCAGCTACTTGGAAGGCCAGAGCCCAGCAACGCTGGGGTGGCGGTGAGCGTACCACTGCACTCCAGCCTGGACGACAGAGTGAGACTCCAATTCAAACAAAAAAAAAAATGTGTCATGTCTGCACATTGTGAATAGTACAAAAAGTTGAGGAAATGTTCTTCCAATATTTGGAAATCATTATCCGATTAAGCCAAGTTGCTCAGGTCACTGAGTGAAGTCTGACATTCATCTTTCATGTTTCACTTTTGTCTTATTAACTTCAAGGAAGACCGCCCAACCCCCACATCAGGATTACACCCATAGAGCAGGTTGTTAAACACTTACAAGCATGCCACTGCTTCTACCCCAGAGGTCTTGGACAAGGCCAAAGGCCATCCTTGATTACATTCACCACCCTCCATAAGAGTTGGCTTTTTGGAAGCTGGCCAGGCCTAAAAACCTCAGGTGTGGAAGCCAGGCTTTTAGAATGTGAATCTAGTGAGTTTCTGCCTGCCCAGAGCCCATTCCCACCCCCAGCCTGAGCCCCCAGCTACTTGCTGGCAGCCTAGGAATACATATAGGCTGAGCAGAAGAGTTCGTTTATTGGAGGGATGAGGGGCAAGGGTGGACTCTGCATAGGGCAGAGGTCTGTGTGGATGGGAGGGCTCAGGTGGCCAGGAAACCCCCATCTACTGGCATGGTGGAGCCTGTGGTCATGCCGCTTCGGTCACTCAGCAGGAATAGGATGGCATCCACCACGTGCTCCACTTCTGTGGGTGGAGTGAGGGTCAGGAGCATAGCCAAAGGAGTCTATCCTCTATCTTTCCCTCCCACCCCTTGTCCTGGCAGGCATAGGGGCTGCTGGGACAACTCCTGTGGGCCCCACCTGACTCACCGGCAAACTTGCCAAGTGGGATGCGGTCCAGCATTGTCTTGGCTTTGTGGGGGTCACTCCAGTTGGCCTGGCCCATGGGTGTCATCACCACAGTGGGATTTACCGCGTTGACACGGATCTGCACAGGGACAGGTGGGGTCAGCAAGGCCAGTGGAACATCCTGTGCATGTGGGCTGGGTAGGAGTGGCACCCCAACCCCATTCACCTTGTGAGGCCCGAGCTCTAGTGCCATCACCTTGGTCAGCATGTCCAGGGCACCCTTGGTGGAGCCTGTGAGGAGGAGTCCAAGCTGGCTGGGAGTTGGGTATAGGGGTGGGGAGGGGCTCAGGGTACAGCCAGGGCTCACTCACAGTAGACGCTGTGGTTGGTCACTGCACGCTGGGAGGCCTGGCTGGAGACGTTCACAATGGCCCCTGGTACTCCCCGGGCTATTAAGCCCCCGGCCACTATCTGGAATTGCAGAGAGAGGGTGAGGCAGAACTGGCACCACTCACCAGAGTTCCCTTCCTGCCTGCAGGGCAACTCACCTGGGACACCTGGATGACAGCCCGAAGGTTCACATTGAAGGACCTAAAGGCCAATGGACAGACCCTAGTCAGGGACTGAGCTTGCTTCAAGGAGCCGCCCCTCCCCTGGGGTACTTCCACCACTGCTGGCTCACGTGTCACAGGCCTCCTTGGTGACTTCTAGGAAGGGCTGCAGCAGGGCCACACCGGCGTTGTTCACTAGCAGGTCCACGGGGCCCACACTGCCCAGCGCCCGCTCTGTGGCCTCCCAGTTGCCCAGGTCCACACACACAGGCTCTATCCCCGGGCACTGTGTGTATGGGGGGAGAAGGGAGCACAGTTACCAGAGGCTCCATGCCTAAGAAGCGGCACAGCTTTTGTCCCCGGAGGGAGGGCTTAGGGCTGTGTCATTTTCAGCCAGAGAAGAGGAGTTAGAAGTCCCAGAGGGGCCGGCTGCCCGTGGGCAAACCCAGGGAGCCCCTCCTCTGGTCAGTTCACTTCCTCCCTGCTCCCCAGACAGTCTAAGCAGCCATTTCTGCCTCTTTCCAAGCCCGAGGCCTGACAGCTCTTCTGGCCACCCGACGTGCGCCCTGGGAGAGGGTGCCCCACAGCCTCAGCGCCCGGCGTCCGGCCCGCGGTGAAAAGCGCAGCCTGGCAATGGGGGGCAGGGCGGGCGCGCTGGGAGAGTCCTCGGCCCCTGCGCCTCAGAGCTGGGACAGGGGGCACCTACCTCGCGGACAAGGCTGTCCAGGTCGGCCTGGGTCCGGCTCACGGCCACCACCCGTGCACCCGCCGCGTGCAGCGCCTGGACCGTGCCGCGCCCGATGCCTGCCGGGAGCGCGGCTCAGTGCGAGCGCCCCCTGCCAGCCCAC
>NW_007083274.1:80683-98882 GCF_000164805.1 Carlito syrichta
CCACCCTTGCCCGCCCCGGTGACGAGCGCCCGGCGGCCCTGGAGCCCCAGCTCCATGTTGGCGTGGTCTCGGTCCGGGGCGCAGAGGCCACCGGACTTCCAGCTCTGGCCGCGAGGGGCGAGTGCGGAGGGGCCAATCGCAGGGCGGCTTCCGAATAGGGGGCGGGAACATTCAAATAAAGGCTCCCTTGCAGCAGTGATTGGATGAGAGAAGTGGGCGAGGCCAAGGCGGTGTTACCACTGTCCCTGGGTTTGTTATGTCTGTCTATCTGTATGTGTGTATGCAAGTAGGTATTTCATTTATTCATTCATTCATTTGAGTCGGAGTCTCACTCTGTCGCTCAGGCTTGAGTGTGTGGCATGATCACAGTTTACCACAGTCACGATCCTCCTGGATTAGCCTCCTGAGTAACTGGGACTACAGACTCGTACCACCACGCCTGGCTAATTTTTTTTTTTGAGTTGGAGTTTAACCCCATCGCCCAGGTTGGAGTGCAGTGGCACGCTCACGGCCACCCCAGCGTCGTCCTGCTGGGCTTCTGCCATCGTTCCACCTCAGCCTTCCAAGTAGCAAAGCTACAGGCGCGCGCTACCATGCCTCAGCTAATTCTCGGTTTATTGTAGAGACGAGGTCTCGCCAAGTTGCCCGGGTTGGTCTCGAATCCGTGAGCTCAGGCAATCCACTCACCTCGGCCTCCCGAAGTGCTGAGCCACCGAACCCGCCCTAATTTTTAAAATTTTTTGTAAAGATGAGGTCTCGCTATGTTGCCCAGGCTGGTGTTGAACTCCTGGGCACAAGTGATCCTTCTGCCTCGGCCTCCCAAAGTGCTGCGATTACAGGGGTGAGCCACTGCGCCTGGCTTTTTGCTTTTTTTTTTTTTTTTTAGTTGGAGTCTCACTCTGTCACCCAGACTAGAGCGCAGTGGCCGCTCCCGGCCACCGCAGGCTCTACCTGCTGGGCTCTGGCAATCCTTCCGCCTCAGCCTTCCAAGTAACTGGAACTACAGGCGCGCACTACCACGCCCGGCTAATTTTTGATTTATTATTGAGATGAGGTCTCGTCAAGTTGCCCGGGCGGGTCTCGAACCCGTGGGCTCAGGCAATTCACTCACCTCGGCCTCCCAAAGTGCTGGGATTACAGGCTGAGCCACCGAGCCCGGCCTTTTTTTTTTTTAAGAGTTCAGGTTTCGCTGTCACCCAGCCTGGAGTGGTGACCCATTAACCACGTGTGAAATCGGTTTAGCAACCCCCAGCCATCATATTTTCCCTGCCAAGAAGATTCTTAAAAAAAACAGATGTGATAGAAAGAATGTGTGGTGACATGTGAAGTGGAGAACTCAGTGCTAATATTTCTTGTTTTATTTCTGAAAAGTTTGGCAAGTCCGAGAAAGTTTCGCATGTCCTTCCCTCTCCCAGGCTTGGGAGTGGGTCATGTTGGCTCACTTGTAATGCCCAGGGAAAGAATTTGGACAACCAAATAAGCCTGAAGAAGAAAGCAATGCCCAACAGAGCTCTGCTTTAGCCTGAAACCCCAAGGTCGCCCCAGCCAGCATCAGGCCACTTGGCACCTTTTAGAAGTTGAATAGGATAGGAAGGTATAGGATGGGGGTCATCAAAGTACATGGTGGCCAGCAAAGACAAGCATTGTTTCCCAGGCTTTAGGAGCAATTACAGATGTGTGTATATTCACCCATGCACAATAGGTCTCCACCTAACAACTATGTTGTTCTGGAGGTCATAGGAAAGTCTAGAACCACTGCCCTGAGGACCCTCTGTAGCAAAAGTAGGAAACTGGGCATCGTAGGGCCTTTGGGTCACCTGGGTTTTGGGACCAGAGAGGTGGACAGGATGGAGGTAAGGGTGGCCAGATGTAGCAGGAGGCACAGATGTGAAAAGGCCCTGGAGGATGGCCTAGTGCTTTCTCCCCATCAGGCCTGTCCTGGGCCAGCCCACTACTCCCTGACTGCCCTGTAACCCCTGTTGCTGCTCCTAACTTTGGACCCTGCTGCCGTCCAGAGGTCAAGGGAGGGACAACCCCCAACCTGTCCTTCCTGGAAGGCACATCTGCTTAAGTCCCTTCAGTGGCTTGACTTTGCTCCTAGGACAGTACACAAATCCCCTCACTTGTCCTGTGACCCTTAGCTCAAACCCTGCCCCCTGGAGGGCCTGCTGGCTGGTCAGAAATACCCTTAACCTGTCCCACCCCCACCCTGTGTCCAGCACCCTCCCAACCATTGCGTGGAGGGCACAACTCCTGCTTCTTGTCCTCTGCCCTCTTGCCCAGGTTGGGCCCTGTGTCTGTCCAGCTGACTGGCCACTTCAGGACTGACAGCCTGCCAGATGGCACGGGCCAATCCAAGGCCTGGCCTAGGCAGGCACAGCTGAAACACAGCATGGCCTGAAAGACCTTCTGGCTAGCCCTGGACTGCAGGGCTGTTGAGCTTGGATTCAGGCCAGGGAAGAGCAGCAGCTGCGAGCCCCATCCCATCTGGGATGCTTCTTATAGGTCTTCTTAAGGAGGAGATAAGCCCTTTTTTTGTTTTTGTTTTTGAGTCGGAGTCTCACTCTTGCTCAGGCTGGAGTGCAGTGGCATGCTCATGTCCACCACAGCCTCCACCTGCTGGGCTCAGCCTCCTTCTGCCTCAGCCTCCCAGGTAGCTGGGACTACTGGTGCACGCTACCACGCCCAGCTAATTTTTATTTATTTATTGTAGAGACTAGGCCTCGCCAAGTTGTCCAGGTTGATCTTGAATCCCTGGTCTCAGGCAATTCTCTCGCCCCTGCCTCCCAAAGTGCTGGGATTGCAGGCGTGAGCCACCGTGCCCAGCAAGATAGGCTCTCCTTAAGAGGGGAACTGGATTCCCTGAGGGAGGATAAACTACATCTGATGCAACACCATCCTGGCCTCAGCCCCATCTTCCCTAGGTAGGGCTAGAGTGCAAGGCATTTCCCCTCACCTTCCCAGAGGGGTTGGAGTCAGAGTAGGGAAGCTGGGCTGAAGGGCGAGGCCAGAGCCGAAGAGGAGGGAGGGGACCTGCCCTCTGCCTTCTGCCAGGGCTGGTTGGGTGTGGGGGATAAGCGTGGAAGACAGGAATCTACTCCTTGCAAAAGAATCGCTGCGTTTAGGTCATCAGGCGGCGTCAGCGGTGGAATCCGGCTGGCTTCAGGATCTGCCCACCCATTGCTTCTTTTTTTTTTTTTTTGAGTGGGAGTCTCACTCTGTCGCCCAGACTGGAGTGCAGTGGCCGCTCCCGGCCACCGCAGCCTCGACCTGCTGGGCTCCGGCGATCCCTCCGCCTCAGCCTTCCAATCTCCAGTCTCGTGGCGTGCCCATCCGGAGCCCTGGTCTGCGCTGGTTTCGGGAGAATGTTTTCCATTTATTAAGGCTAATCCAGCACAGCGGGAACACAGTGCGTGGCAGCGACAGGGGCGGAGTCTCACGGCCGCCGCAGGTGTGGGTGCGGAGGGGCGTGTGGTGGGATGCCGGGTCTGGAAGGAGACCGCCGTGTGGTGGCGAAGGCGGGCGTGGAGCAGGGCGGGGCCTCGGGTGGCCGGGGTCGTGAAAGGGGGCGTGGCCGGTGTGGCCAGGCGGAAGGCGGGGCGGGGCCGTGGGTCGAGGAGAGGCGATGGTGGGCAGGCTACAGCTCTGGGCGTGACAGGGCTGCGGGTCAGGGCGGAGCGACGGTGGAGCGGTCCTCGGGCAGGGCGGGGCGTGGGGGTTCGTGGGCGGGGCCTTGGAAAAGGCAGGGCTGCGGGGTGGGGCGGGGTCTGAGACGAGTCTGGGGAGGGGCGGGGCGTAACCGAGGCCTGGGGCAGGGTGGAGCTTTGGAGGAGCTGGGGTGTGGCCTGGAGGGGGCGGGGCACCGCGCTCCAGGAGGCCGGGTAGCCGGCGTCCACCAAGTGGACGCTGGTGGGGGCGCTGCGGTCGCTGAGCAAGAGGAGGATGCTGTCGACCACGTCTTCCACCTCTGCAGGGGCCGGGGGCCGGTCAGGGCGGCTCGGTTCGGTTCCTCCAAGGCGCGCCGCTCTCTCACTGCCCTCTGACCTGCAAACTTCCTTAGCGGGTGGTGCTCCTTCAGCTTTCGGGGGAGTTTGGGATCAGACAAGATTCTCTGGGTCATTACTGTCGGCACCACCGTGGGGTTTACGGAGTTCACCCGGATCTAGGGCCAGAGACCGGAGATGGTAGCCCGTGAACCAGCCCCGCCCCCATAGCTCCTGTGCCTGCCAGGATTGAGCTTAGTTCCTGACCCCTCTGCCCAGAACCTTGTGTAGTCTCCATCCTCCCATTCTCACCCCAATCCCTAGCCCTCCCCGGCACCCACCTTATGCCTCCCAGGCCTGGTCCCCAGCTCCTATCCCCATGCCCACCTTGTGAGGCTCCAGCTACAGGGCCATGGCTTTTGTCATCATGGTCATTGCGCCCTTGGTAGAGCCTGTGGAGGGGGACAGAACGGAAGACCCTTAGGGATTAAGCCTGCCTTCCAGGGAGGCCCTGCCCCAGAGCCCAGGAGCTCCTGGATAATGTAAGTGTTGCAGGCTGGGTAGAGGGACTTACTGTAGGTGACCATGTTAGAAAAGGTGATATGGGCCACTATGCTGGAGAGGTTGACGATGGAGCCTGGTGCTCTGCGGTGGATCAGGCCTCAGACATGCCGGCCAGAGGCTGCATCCAGAGTTTTGGAGAAGAAAGAAGAGTTAAATTGTGTGTGTGCATGCATGCATGTGTGTGTGCATGCTGTGTGTGTGTGTGTGTGTGTGTGTGTGTGTGTGTGTGTGTGTGGTGGACATAGACAGCATCATGATGGGAAGTGGAGAGAAGGGCAGTAGAATTTCTTTTTTGTGTTTGGACAGAAATATCGTGCTGTAATGGTTGTCCTGGAAGAGGAAGGCTGGGCTCCCTATTGGCTGGGGGTAGGGCAGCTGTGCCCATGGGAATGGGGCATGGGGAGTGGGTCATCTGCACTTGGTGTTGCCAGCTTTATGGTGATACTCCAAAGTGCTGTCCCAGGGTGGGGGATCAGGGCACTTCCCCATCATGCAGCTATGTGTCCCTTCCTGGGCTGGTTGGGAACAGATGGCCTGGAGACCTCAGGTGATGGCCAGGGGCACACCTTGTTCATGACCTACCATCTGACCCCAGCCCCACTGTGGCCCCAACCTATAGGCGCTGCAGCCACCAGAGTCTCCCTCACCTGGTCCATCCTAGGTGCCCATCACCTGCCCCTACCCAGCCTGGGACTCTGGCCCTCAGTGGCCAGGCTGAGGTGTGGCTCTTAAACAACTAAGTATAACTGGGTGGGCACCAACAATCCTCCCCGGTACCCTCTCTCTCCCCCGGTGGGAATTCTCCATGTCGATATAGATCAGTGGAACTTTCTGAAGGGGTAATTTTGCACAATGGATCAGAGGGTTTAAGTTGCCCCCTCCACAGGCCGTTGGATTCTGATACCAATTCCACTACCGAGACTGAGTCTAAGGGTGTGTCACAAGCGCCTCCCGGTCTCATGGGAGTCTCTGTCATGTGACCTCCCCTCCCCAGTGTGGCTCCTGCCACAGCTGAGCCCCCAACTAAAACTCAGGGCTGGATCCCCTAGGCATGACCCGGGAGGTGGGTTGCCCCATTGTCAAGGGGCTAAGGATGGAAAACTCGTCCTGCCTCTTGAAATCTCCACTGACTCCTGGAGGCTTGTTCTCTTGAGGCCCTTGGGATGGCACTGTCTTTGACCTTGAGATTCAACAGCAAGTAAGAAGACATTTTTGCCCTGAGTGGGGTGGCGGGTAGGATTCAAGTTGCGTTTTTTCCCCCTACACTTGTCAGAAATGTATTTATTTATTTTTTTAGAGACAGTATCACACTCTGTCACCCAGGTTGGAGTGCAGTGGTGCAATCATAGCTCACTGAAGCCTCGAACTCCTGAGCTTAATGATCCTCCCACCTCAGCCTCCTGAGTAGCTAGGACTATAGGCCCATGCCACTGACCTGGCTAATTTTTAATTTTTTTTTTTATAGAGGTAGGTTCTTACTATGTTGCCCAGGCTGGACTCAAAGTCCTAGTCTTGAGCCATTTCCCATTTCAGCCTCCCAAAGTGCTAGGATTAAGGTGTGAGCCACCATGTTCAGGCAGAAATTTTGTTTTGAAAGGGTGGGTCCTGGGACTCAGAAGAACATAGTGGGGAGGAGAATTGAAAATCCATTTTGTGAAAATAACCCAACCTGCACTCAGGTAAGGCCCCTGCAAACACAGGCTGCCGCTCGGCCCAGTTCTCCTGTGAGATGTGATCTGCAGGTTTCCTCACCAAGATCTCCCACACGAGTGTACCTGCTTCCATTCTAGTCCTTGACCTGGTGCCTGAGCCCTGGCAGCTGACTCCATGTGACCCAGGGTGGTGTGGGGATGGGAATTTGCCACCCTTCCAGGAGCCCTGACTTTAAGGAGCAGTGCCCTCACTCACCCTCTGCCCAATTATTTGGGCCGTTTTTGAAACATCTGCAGTTTGAAGCAGTAGAAGGAGCAGCTCAAAAACACATCCTCACCGCCATCAATCCACAGCTCCCCCCAGATTAAAAACACAAGACAAACAAACCTAAAAACACAACAGCACCTTGCCCTCTCTCACCAAGACACATATTCACATGCTAAAGGTATTTTTTATTTTGATGATTCAGACTTGCAAGTATAGTACAGAGAATTTCCCATCCTGACCATTTGAGAGTGATTTGCCAAACTAACTCCCCTGAGCCAGCCCTAAAAGAGCTTTGCGTCTGTTTCCTTCCAACATTATGTGGACCACAATACAATTTAACACAACCTCAGGGTTGTGGGATAACAGGGATGAGTCCCTGCCCTGTGACCCTTAGCCCCCAGTGACGATCTTTACAGCAAAGAGTCTAGGCCAGGCGCAGTAGCTCATGCCTGTAATCCCAGCATTTTGGGAGGCTGAAGTGGGAGGACTGCCTAAACCCAGGTGACACTGTGTTCTTCTGGTGTCCCAGCACTGGACACACCGTTTCAATTTGCCTCACTGCTGGTTACACTACTTTGATCCCTGGTGGGGGTCAGCTTTGGCTGCATCGACCTCCTGAGTGTAAGAAGAATCTGGCAGCTGCCTCTTCACTTCTGCCCTCAAGTCTTTGCAAATGTCTCCTGAAGTTCACAGAAACTCAAAAGTATGCAAGGAAGGTAATTCTGGGAATTGGGGCTCAGCCCGTGCAATGTCTGTTTCCTTCCAACAAGCCTGTTTGATGGGCATTGGCCCAACACAAGCTCACCCCAGCCACCCTCCTCAGGCTGGCATCCATAATATACTTCTTCTTCCTTTTTATTTTTAGTAGGCATCTCGCTCTGTCATTCACACTGGAGTACAGTGGTGTGCTCACGGCCACCACAGCCTCGACCTACTGGGCTCAGATGATTCTTCCGCCTCAGCCTTCCAAGTAGCTGAAACTACAGGTGTATGACGCAGCTAATTATTTGATTTATTGCAGAGGCGAGGTCTTGCCAAGTTGCCCAGGTTGGTCTTGAGCCCCTGGACTCAGGCAATTGTCACCACTGCCTCCCAAGGTGTAGGGATTATAGGCGTGAGCCACCACACCTGGCCTTTTAAATTTTTAATTAGAGACAGAGATCTTGCTGTATTGCCTGGCAGGTCTCAAATGCCTCGGCTCAAGCGATACTCCCACCTTGGCCTCCTAAACTGCTAGGACTATAGAGCTCTAGTCCCAGCTCGTAATGCACCACTTTGTACTGCATATATTTTTAATTTCCTCTATGTAATGGTGTTTTGACATCTCAGAAAACCCTTTCTGGCTCCTAGGGCCAGACAGCAAAAAACTCAGCAGGGAGCCTCCTTTGATGTTCGAAAGAACCCATGCAGAGCCATGGCCTTATGCCACAGGAGGCAATACTGTTCTGCCGGAATCAGCCCAGAGACGGGGCTGGGCAACTGGGGACCACCCCAATGGGTTAAGTCTGCAGACATTGCTCACAGCAGCCAGTCCTAAACTGCTCAGCCTGCCCTGCCTGGCCTTTCCAGAGGAAACCCTGATGAAGGCTCTGGCCTAAGCTTTCCCCTCCCTCCTGCTTCTGCCTCCTGCCCAAAACCTGGTGCTCCCCGTGAAGCCCCGTGTGACTGTGTGCCAGCCGTTTCTAGGGGAATGGAGGGTAACAAACTTTTCTTTCAATGGCACTGACTTCTTCGTGTAGTCATTCAGTCATCCTCTATAAATTAAATCCCAGGTATAATTTGAGAACACTCTTTTGGACATATTCAGACATATTTAACTTTAATTTTCAAGTAAAGGCAAGAGTGAAATCTGCCAAACATAATTCAACCAACAACACACAGCCAAATGCATGCTACCCTGTCCCCAACATCTCTGGGTGATGCTTATTTTTATTTTTTGAGTTGGAATCTCACTCTGTTGTCCAGGCTGGAGTGCAGTGGCACGCTGAAGTGATCCTTCCGCCTCAGTCTTCCAAGTAGCTGGAACTTCAGACACATGTCACCACATCAGGCTAATTTTTGTGATTTATTGTAGAGACAAGGTCTCGACCTGCTGGGCTCAGGTGACCCTTCCGCCTCAGCCTTCCAAGTAGCTGGAACCACAGGTGTGCACCACCATGCCCAGCTAATTTTTTTATTTTATTGTAGAGACGAGGTCTTGTCAAGTTGCCCAGACTGATCTGGAACCCGTGGACTCAGGCATTCCTCTTGCCTCCGCCTCCCAAAGTACTGAGATTACAGGTGTGAGCCACCGTGCCTAGCTGAGGCAAACATTTTGTTAGTGGATCATTACAGGTAATAATGAGAGGAGCCACTCCCGATTCCTGGACCCCCAACTCTTGGCTATAGGGAACAAAGTAGTGTATCTTGGACGCTGATTTAGAGCATATACATTGGCTGGGTGGGGTGGCTCATGCCTGTAACCCCAGCACTTTGGGAAGCCGAGAAGCACCTGAGCCCAGGACTTCAAGACCAGCCTGGGCAACATAGTGAGACTTCTATCTTAAAAATAAAATAAACAGAGCATATACACCATCTGGAGGACATTATCCCAACCCCAAGGTACTGCCATCCAACAGTCATCAGAACTGGGTCTTCAGAGGAGCATTCCTCCTTTCAGTCAGGCTGGCGATCTGGGATGCTGGCGAACACGTGAAACTTGTGGATTCCACCCGCATGAGCTTGTTGCTGCCTCAGCATGGGCTGTGAATTGAGCTCTGGCTGGAAGGGATGATGTGTGGAGCCTCATGACAGCGACAGAAGCTCTCCTTAAGCCCATGGGTGGTGGTTTGGGCAGCAGTTTTGTGGCAGGAAGGCAAATCTGTATCTACTGTGTATCTATTCAGTGAGATCAACGTGCTGCCACTTATGATGGAAGCCATCCATTGTGACCAACCTGCTGCTAGCTAGCTGTGGATCCTGCTGAGACAAGACAGCATGTCAGGGATTCAGTGTTGGTCTCTGTTATTGTGAGTCAGGTCACTCAGCAGTGGTTGTAGTGGGAACAGCATGGTGAATGAAAATCCATGCCTCGGGCCCCTCTCTGTAGCCATGGCCGTGTGCCCATTACAGAAAGATCACCAGTCTACAGGATGGGACTTCTTATCCATCTGATGTTAGGATCATTCTCTGCATTTTCATGGGACACAAATATCTTCACACTCTGCGTCCATTTGGAGAGGTCTATTTGCATATTTTTTCCCCAGACCTCCTTGTCACTGCTGTGGTCTGAATGTTTATGTCCCCCAAATTTATACGTTGAAATCTTTGAGCCCGCGGGCTCAAGACCAGCCTGGGCAACTTGGTGAGACCTCGTCACTACAGTAAATAAGCAAAAATTAGCTGGGCACGGTAGTGTGTGCCTGTAGTTCTGGCTACTTGGAAGGCTGAGGTGGAAGGATCGCTGGAGCCCAGCAGGTTGACACTAGGGTGGCTGTGAGTGGGCTGCCATTGAACTCCAGCCTGGGCAACAGAGTGAGACTCCAACTCGAAAGAAAGAAAGAAAGAAAGAAAGAAAGAAAGAAAGAAAGAAAGAAAGAAAGAAAGAGAGAGAGAGAGAGAGAGAGAGAGAGAGAGAGAGAGAGAGAGAGAGAGAAAGAAAGAAAGAAAGAAAGAAAGAAAGAAAGAAAGAAAGAAAGAAAGAAAGGAGGAAAGAAATTTTTACCCCCAATGTGATGATATTATATTAGAAGCTAGAGACTTTGGAAGATGATTAGGTTATGGTGGTGGAGACCTCATGAATGGGATTGGTGCCTTTATAAGTGAGGCCCAGGGAGCTTTCTCACTCCTATCAGAGAGGACATAGTGAGAAGGTATTATCTACAAACCAGGAAGCCGGCCCTCACCAGACTCTGAATCTGCAGGCAACTTGATCTTGGACTTCTCAGTCTCTAGAACTGTGAGAAATAAATTCCTGCTATTTATAAGCTACCAGTCTATGGTATTTTGTTATGGCAGCCTGAACAGACTAAGACGGCATGAACATTCCAACTGTATTACTCTCAAGTTTTTGTCCACCCACCAAACCGATAGCCACTGACTGTGAGTGAGCTCCTCTCTGGACATCTGTCTGTTTTTCCTTTCTTTTTTCTTTCTTGAGTTGGAGTCTTACTCTTGTCACTCAGGCTGGAGTGCAGTAGCACACTCATGGCCACCACAGCCTCAACCTGCTGGACTTAGGCAATCCTTCCACCTCAGTCTTCCAAGTAGCTGGAACTACAGACACATGTCACCACATCAGGCTGGTTTTTTGATTTATTGTAGAGACAAGATCTCACTAAGTTGCCCAGGCTGCTCTTGAACCTGCAGGCTCAGGCAATCCTCTCACCTTGGCCTCCCAAGGTGCTGGAATTACAGACTGAGCTACCGCGCCTGGTCCTGTTTCTCCTTTCAAAGTAAACAACCAGGTGCACCCTCTGGCTTCTGCCCACTGAGGGGTTTCTCCTTCAGGCTCTTGTGGGGGCTGCAGTGCTGCAGGATCCACTTCCGGGAAGAGCCAGTACATCCTGCAGAACCTCTTGTAAATAAGGTCTGACGTTTTCCTTTCCCAGGCACCAGGTCATAGGGAACTCTGTGCAGTCACAGGTGCTGGTGGAGAGAGAGGAGGCCAGGAATGGGGCCGGAGTACCTGGGCAGCTTGTTCATGTAGCTTACTTGTGGCTTCAGGAATGGCTTGAGCCTGATGTCATAGACAGCACGTCCCTCTTAGTGATGGAGGGATGTGGTGCACACCCAATGTCATGGCTTGGCTGATCAGACAATACCTATCAATGATGGCAACTTGGGTCACATGGCAATTTGGTGGCCCATGGTCAAGAGTTCAGTCTCTGAATCCCAGAGGCAAACATAACCTTTCTCAGAATGAGGACAGTTATCCACTATCCTTGCTTGATTTTTTAGTTGCTTGCTCAAAAGTCACAATGGTGGTGGCTCACATCTATAAATCTAGGACTTTGGAGACTGAGACAAGACCAATCTGGGCCACACAGCGAGACCTTGACTCTACAAAAAAGAAAAAAAATAGCCGGGTATGGTGGCACATACCTGTAGCTCCAATTTTTGGGAGGCTGAAGGGGGAGGATTGTTTGAGCCCAGGAGTTAGAGGCTGCTGTGAGCTATGATTACACCACTGCACCCCAACCTGGGTGACAGAGTGAGACTCTGTCTCTAAACAATAAAATAAAATACCAATGGCTGGGGCTGGGGCTATGAATTATCCATAGGGATCTGTCAAATGCTTTGACAGCATCCTCAGCTGCACTGGTGTGTCATGTACCATTGGATCTTCTGGGCCACATGTCCAGGTGGCAGAGTGGCTTTTGTGGCAGCCTAGGCTGTCATTGAATCTTCTCTTACTTGTGATTCTCCTCAAAACCAGCAACTATTTGGGTTACCACAGAGAAGTACCGACACGGGTGAGAATAAATGCACAAATGAAGTAAGTGTTGCCTCCAAACCCAAAGTGCCCCTTAGATGTTGTGCCTCTTTCTTAGGGGTAATGGGGTCATATGCAGCAACTAGTTGTTCACCTTGGAAGGGATTTTCTGACGTGTCCCAAACCACTAGACAAAGATGGCAGGTTCCTGAATTTTTGTGGGATTTATTTCCTACCTTCTGGAAGGCAGATCTGATTCATACATCTAGAACAGTTGTTGCGCCATACTTGCTGGGTCCAATCGGCACGCTATCTTTGGTGCAATGAACAGCAGAACCATCCAGCTTCCTGAGTTTAGGACACAGGATGGGGGAACAGATACGGCCCTCAGATGGAAAAGCCGGCCTTTCCTAATAGGAATAGGAGGGAAACCAGCACCCACTGGACCAGCAGCTGCAGACCTGGCAGTGTCAGTCGTGTCACTTTGCTCCAGCCTGAGCCACAGCTGCCACTGGAATCACTACCTGATCAACATTATGATAATCCACTGTCATTTACCAAGATCCATCTACCAATCTTCTGAACAGTCAGATAGGAGAGTTGAAGGGCCTTCCATCGTGGCCCTCATTCTCTGCGTCAGGAAGCCAATATGGGCATTCTTCCAGGTGATGCATGTGTTCCAATTATGCTCTCCAAAACCGAGAAGATGACCACTGCGAGCCTGCAATGAGATGCAATGTGCACTGGGAATCCATCGATCCAACGACCTCCTGGGGCCCCTACTCTGGCTGCTGGACCACAATGGTGGTTTGGGTTCCAGGAGTTAGTGTCCGTTCAGAGCCAGGGTCCAGCAGTCTCCACAAAGCCTGATTATTTCCTTTCTCCAGTGAACAATCACCCTGGCAAATGGCTGCAAGTGTTCCCGGGGAAGGATGGGAGAAAGAACTACTGTAAACACGTGAGCCTTCAGAACAAAAACCCAGGATTCTTTCTTGATTCAAAGGGGGACTGGGTCTGGTGCTCAAGGATGAAGATGCTTGCCTTGATCACATCTGCAAAGTCTCTTTTTCTTTTTTTTTTTTTTGAGTTGGAGTCTCACTCTGCTGGGCTCCGGCGATCCTTCCGCCTCAGCCTTCCGAGTAGACGGAATTACAGGCATGCGCTACCACACCCGGCTGATTTTTTGATTTATTGTAGAGATGAGGTCTCGCTGCCCAGGCGGGTCTCGAACCCACGGGCTCAGACAATCCCCTCACCTCAGCCTCCCAAAGGCACGGGATTACAGGCTGAGCCACTGAGCCCGGCTTCAGTGGGCTTTTCAAGATTCCCAGAAATCACCCACTTAGGCCATCACTGTCAAGATGGCCTTTCCTACCACCCCCTCCTCCTTTCTTCAAACCCCCCCACCTGGTCCCCAGTTCCCCCTGTCCCCTGCCCTGCAAATGCCACAGCTCTTCACTCCCCAGTTCCATCCCCTCTTGAAGGCCATTTCCACCCCAAAGGACTTGTCCCTCTCTGGGGCCCAGAGTCTTGCTCCTGCATTATTAAAGCCCCCCACCCACAGTGCACAAGTAGCACATTGCTTTTTCCTTTTCTTTTTTTGAGTTGGAGTCTCACTCCATTGCCCAGGCTGGAGTGCCCAGATGCTCCAGCATCGACCTGCTGGGCTCTGGCGATCCTTCCGCCTCAACCTTCCAAGTAGCAGGAACTACAGGCGCGTGCTACCACACCTGGCTAATTTTTTATTTTATTATAGAGACAAGATCTTGCCAAGTTGCCTGGGCTGGTCTTGAACCTGCAGGCTCAGGTAATCCACTCACCTCGGTCTCCCAAAGTGCTGAGATTACAGGCTGAGCCACCGAGCCCGGCCTATTTTCTTTTCTTAAAACCAAAGAAGGGCTGGGTGTGGTGGTGGCTCACACCTGTAGTCCCAACACTTTGAGAGGCTGAGGAGGGAGGACTGCTTGAGCCTTTGAGTTTGAGACCAGGCTGGGCAACATAGTAAGACCTTGTCTCTATAAAAACAAAAAGAATTAGCCAGGTGTGATGACATGTGCCTGTAGTTCCAGCTACCTGGGAGGCTGAGGTGGAAGGATCCCCTGAGCCCAGGAGGTTGAGGCTGTGGTCAGCCATGATTGTGCCACTGCACTCCAGCCTGGGTGACAGAACGAAACTCTGATTAAAAAAAAAAAAGTCAGGTTTGGTGGCTCAGCCTGTAATCCCACGCCTTTGGGAGGCTGAGGTGAGTGGATTGCCTGAGCTTGTGGGTTCGAGACCCACCTGGGCAGCGAGACCTCATCTCTACAATAAATCAAAAAATCAGCCAGGCGTGGTAGCGCACGCCTGTAGTTCCGGCTATTTGGAAGGCTGAGGTGGAAGGATCGCCGGAGCCCAGCAGGTCGAGGCTGCGGTGGCCGGGAGTGGCCACTGCACTCCAGTCTGGGCGACTGAGTGAGACTCCAACTCAAAAAAAAAAAAAAAAAAAAAAAAAAAGCAAATAGGCAGAAACACAAATCCCTGTCCTACCCCATTCCCCTAGCTACCACTCATTTCCATGCTCTTGTCTGGGGGAAAAGTCCTGGAGAGAGAAGCTGTTCTCCCACCTCCTTCGCCACCTAAACCCCATCGGGGTCAGTCACGGCCCCTGGTCCTTTCTCATCTGCTGCTTCTTCTTCTTTGCCCCCTTGGCTTCTGTGGCCCGCTGGGTCCAGGGTCCTCTGTCTCTCTAGTGGCTCTAGCTCCCTTGGAAGCCTCTAGGCCAGGACGCTGCCTCACCTTTCCCAGCCCCTCATGGCCCCAGGCATTCCTTGGCTGTGGCTGTGTCCCTGCATCCTCTGGCCCTAATGTCATATGGGTTTCTTCTCTGTGTCTGTGTCTCCTATTATGTCTCTTGCAAGGAAACTTGCCATTGAATTTAGTATCTACTTGGATCATCAGGATGACCTCGTCTCCAGGTCTTTACCTCCATAACATCTGCAAAGACCCTTATTCCAAATAAGCCCCCCCCAATCCCAGGGGCTAGGGATTAGGACAAAGACTTAGCTTTATGGGGCTACGGTTCAACCCAGGCAGCAGTCTTCACTGACTGTGGTCTTGTGCACGCTCAGTCTCCCACTTCAGAGAGCAGGGAGTGGGTGGATGGATGTGTGCCCCCTGGGGAAAGCAGCGAGTCTAGGGGCGTGAAGCTGGGGTCTGGTCCGAGGTCTGGGAACTGATTCATGCAGAGCTGGCCCACTCGGCCACTGCTGCATGCAACTTAAACAGCAAGGTGGGCCACAAAGAGCACACCAGGTGTTGTCCCCTCCTGGGCTCCTTCAGGGAGGCTGACATGGGGGCTGGGCATGCACCCCAGCCAACCTGGGATCTTTGGGCACACACATACACACACACGTGTGCACACATGGACACACACACTTCATATGGGGAAGGACTAACTGGCAGAGCAGGGTGGGGAGGGCGGTGTGGACCCAGGGGTCTGAAGGCTTAGGAGGACAGACAGGAGTGGCAGGGTCAAGTGACAGCAGGGGTGAGCGGGAGGCCTGGTTTCTCAGGACCCTGGGAGGGGGTGATCCCGTTGTAGTGTGCATAAGAGAGGACATCCCAGGGGAAAAATGCATGCAGCCCCTCCTGTGCCATCTCGAGGGGTCTGCGCACAAAGGAGTTGGAGCTGGACCTGGACAAAGGTCCTACCAGAAGCTTCTGCGCTGCCTTCTCAAACTCCTTCCTTTAGGGCCTCTTGAGAGGGGAGGTTTGATTTGCTTTTTCTGTTTCTCAGGTGAGGAGAAAGCCCTTGAACAAAACTGCCTGAAACCGGACCCTGAGGTGAGTCTAGGATTGGACACTTGAGCAGGGGTGAGGGTGGAGAGTGGGGCTGGAGGCAGAGTGGAGTCAGGGACAAGTGAACTCTGATGGGGGCCAGCCCTCAGGCACCTGCTGGGAAACGCTGTTTCCAGGCTGGGCTCAGGCCCTTAGGGAGAATAGTGTCCAGGGTGGGTGGGATAAATGGGCTTAGGGTGCCCTGCAGAGCCTGAGGCAGGGGAGGGTGGGGTACATGGCCTTGACCTGAGACACCTCCTGAGGCAGGGCCCCTTATGAGAGGAACGCCTGGGAAAGAGAGCACCTCACAGCCTGGGTCCCACCAGTCATACTGGCTGGACAGTCTTAGCAGGAGAAGAGGGTTGAAGCTGCCTGGTCCTCTCCATGTCTGGGAGTTGGAGCCAGGGTGGTTCAGGGCCACATTCTCCGGACCCCAGAACATGGTGTGACAGGAGGGGCCTGTGGATTGATTTTTCTTTTTGTTTTTTTCAGTCGCATTCTCACTCTGTTGCCCAGGCTAGAGTGCAGTGGCATGCTCATGGCCACCCAGCCTCAACCTGCGGGCTCAGGCAATCCTTCTGCCCATGTAGCTGGAACTACAGGCACATGCCACCGTGCCCGGCTATTTTTTTGATTTATTGTAGAGATGAGGTCTCGCCAAGTTGCCCGGGCTGGTCTCGAACCCATGGGCTCAGGCAATTCTCTCACCTCGGCCTCCCAAAGTGCTGGGATTATAGGCATGAGCCACCACATCCGGCCTTCGTGGACTGATTCTAGAGGAACTGGAGACCAATCCACCTCCCTCAGGGAGCTCTGAGTGATGACAGGGCTGCCGGCAGAGGGGCCACGCCCTACCATCTGTGTGTCCTGGCGCTGCCCCTAACTGATGTTCAAACCCAGCAAGCTCCTTCCCTCCAAGCCACAGCTGTCTCTGGTTTCTCAGGACCCTGGGAGGGGGTGATCCCGTTGTAGTGTGCATAAGAGAGGAACACACCCTCGTCCCACATCACAGCAGGGTCCCACCCTTCCACTGCCCATGCCCCTCAGCACATGCACGCACACATGGGCAAACAAGGCACTTACGCATGTGTGTGCATGTATGTATCTGCACACCCCCACAGGCACGTGAATACACTTGTGTATCCACAGAGGCGCTGTTCCAGACCCTTCCTTGTCTCCCACTCGCTATATGGTGACAACTGGGCCCCACTGGTTTTACCTCATTAAGTGCTTTGAATCTGCCTGTGTTCCCAGTTTCCTCTCCTCAAGGCTAGGTCACCTCTGGACCTCTAGGCCTCCATCCTGACCTCCTTCCTGGCCACCCGGCTCTTGTGGCCTGAACCTGCTCAGCTCTCACCCTGTGTCACCCCTGTCAATCTCCCCCTGCTCTACAGCTGAACTGAAGCCTCGAGTCATTCCGTGCCCTGCCACTCAGCTCTCTCAGCCAGGCACCTGCCCACTGGGCCCTTCCTTTCCTCTGCCTTTTTGGCCTTTGGGCTGCATGAGGGGGCCAGCTCCTCTGAGGGTCACCCCTCTGGGCTCATACACCTTTGGTGTGGGGCTCACCCCCACACCCTGGATCACCTGTGTTATTCTGCCTTGCATGAGACTGAATCCTGGGAGGTAGGGGCTGTTCTATCTGTTGTTTCCCAGCACTTGACAAAGAGGATGTTTTATTTATTTATTTATTTATTGAGTTGTAGTCTCACTCTGTTGCCCAGGTTGGAGTGCAATGGCATGCTCGCAGCCTCTGCAGCCTCGACCTTCTGGGCTCGGAGGATCTTCCGCCTCAGCCTTCCAAGTAGCTGGAACTATAGGCACATGCCACCATGCCCGGCTAATATTTTGACTTATTTAGAGATGAGGTCTCACCAAGTTGCCTAGGCTGGTCTCGAACCAGTGGGTTCAGGCAATCCTCTCATCTCAGCCTCCCAAAGTGCTGGGATTATAGGTGTGAATCACCATACCTGGATAAAGAAGATGTTTTCAACATATGTCTGCAGATGCCAGGCTTGGAGGTGCATAGTCCCAGTTACTTGGGAGGCTGAGGCAGAAGGATCATTTGAGACCAGGAGGTCGAGGCTGTAGTGAGCTATGACCGTGCCATCCACTGCATTCCAGCCCAGGCAACAGAGTGGCACCCGCTCTCCAAAAAAAAAAGAAGTAAATAAACATATCTTCAGAATGAATGAATGAATGACACATGCTCTAAAGCAGAGGAAATAGCCAACCTGTGGCTATGAAGAACATAGGCTATGACCTGCTCCTGCACAGGGAACTTGTGATCAGGTGGGAGAGAGAACAGGTGGGGATGTGGTTTAAGGGAACAGCAACGAAGACTTTTGCCACTACGCTTGCTCCATGTCAGACACAGTTTATCACAGTCACTAGGGCAGCTCTCAAGAATCACTGTTAACCGGGCTCGGTGGCTCAGCCTATAATCCTAGCACTTTGGGAGGCTGAGGTGAGTGGATTGCCTGAGCCTGCGGGTTCGAGACCTGCC
>NW_007083274.1:98950-106209 GCF_000164805.1 Carlito syrichta
GGGAGCGGCCACTGCACTCCAATCTGGGTGGCAGAGTGAGACTCCAACTCAAAAAAAAAAAAGAATCACTGTTGCCAGGCACGGTGGTTCACGCCTATAATCCCAGCACTTTGGGAAGCTAAGGTGAGAGGATTGCCTGAACCCACAGGTTCAAGACCAGCCTGGGCAACTTGGCGAGACCTCATCTCTAAAGTGAATCAAAAAATTAGCCTGGCACGGTGGTGCACACCTGTAGTTCCAGCTACTTGGAAAGCTGAGGTGGAAGGATCGCCTGAGCCCAGTAGGTCGAGGCTGCAGTGGCTGTGAGCATGCCACTACACTCCAGCCTAAGTGACAGAGCGAGACTCCTACCCAAAAAAAAAAAAAAAAAGGATCACCGTTGATATTGAGATCTCATCGACACAGGCACATGAAACCATGTTGTGTAGATTAGCAGTATATGAACCACCCAGAGTAAAGCCAGGGAGAGCATCGGGGGTCTTCCTGAAGGTGGCAGGAGGCAGGCATGGCTGAGAGAAAACACTGTGGGACCCTGGGAAGGAGAAACAACCTGTTCAGTTACCATTTCTGAGTGCAAGCATGCCCAGGTACATGCCAATGTGATGCATAGACACTTGGGCACACACACAGGAGCACCCCACAAGCACATGGGCACATATAGGCAGAGACATACACAGAGGAACATGTATGTGCACACAGAAACATGTATGTGCACACTGGGACACATACAGGTACATAAGAAATGTGCACATGTGCATGCATACATGGAAACATGTAGATACATGCATACACGTGTGTACACAACCACAAACAACTATATGGGCATGGGTACACACCCCACTCAGTGGGCAAACAAGGCACACAGACACACGTGTGCACACACAGGCATCTGCACACCTCCGCAGGCACACACAAGTGATTTGTGTGCACATACTCAGAGGCACACACACACAGACATATGTGAACACACGCAGGCACACTCACATCTGACCCACAGGGAGAGGAGCACCCTGGAGGCCTGAGGCTTTGATCTTGATGCTGGTTTTTGTGAGGGTCCTGGCCAGTAGCCAAGCTTGGCCATGACCATGTCCCTGGGCTCAGAGTCCTCCTGCTGGAACCACTCGAAACAGGAGACAGACCCTGGCGCTCCCTGTAGCTGGTGCACCCAGCTGGACCTGGAATGGGGGCAGTGGGAGACACATTGTCGACAGTGATGGGTCCCTGAGGCAGCTGATCCCCTGGTCTCCCCTGGGACTTCCTGGCTGAGCCGGTTCCTGGAGCCTTTGAATGTAACCACGGACCGGGGTTGGGGAAAGTCTCCCAACCCTGGGAGGGAAGCCAAGAGCCACCCCAAGGCCATATTTTGTTTCTTCTGGACAATGAGGAGGTTGAAAAGACCTGAGAACACCCAGTTCCCACCTTCCACGGGACAGCTTGCTGGTCCTTCTGGCTCTCAGGACAGCCCCAAGAGGCCAGACACCAGCAAGGACCGCTGCCCCCAGAGATGGCCAGATGGAGGTGGGGCCCTCTGGAACCCATCCTACCTTCTGAGCCTCTCTAGTCCATGTGGGGAGGAGGTTCTCGGACTGCTCCAGAAGCCTGAGGTGGGGGCGAGGGGCTTGATGCTGGGGGTGTCTGTGGGTGCAGTTCTAAGCCTTTCTTGACACAAGCACTCCCTTGGAAGGGCATGGAGCTCATGGAGGCTACAGAGAAAGATTCCTGCAAGATCTCCTATGAGGGCCTTGGAGCCCACAACCTGTATGCCACCTTGTCGGTGCTGGAAGCTGCAGCCACCACACCATGTAGGACCCATGCTGTTGCAGAGCCTTTGCTGCCCCAGGAGCAGAGGAAGCAACTCCCTCCACCACCTACATGTGTCTATGCCCCCGGGGCCAGGCCCTTGGACTCCCCCAGCACTGGAGGGGCAGGGTACCCTCATTGCTCAGACCCAGGGGTTTGGGAAGTTATCTTTTCCAAAGTCTGCATAGCTAGAAAGTCCCTGGGGTGGAATACAACCCCAAACCACAGGCGTTCTGGTCATTCTGTTGTTAGCTTGCTGATACTGTCTTTTACTTGCTGTGAAAGTTCCTACAGTGACACTGGGCTCAACCTCTAAAGGGACATCCACAGGTAGAGGGAGCTTCCAAGTACTATGGCCAGGTTGTGCCTGCATCTGGGGCCTGGGATCAGCACTGGCAGAGGTCGCCCTGAATGGGGTAAGGCAGCTGAGTTCTCGGGGTTTCTTGGCACCCACCCCCACCTGCATCTGCCAGCTGCTGAAAGCCTCTTGGCCCACTTGGGGTGTCCACCCTCCACGAAGCTGACTTGCTCACAACCTGGCACTAAATTTCGGAGAAATGACCAGGGAGGGCTGCCGGACAGTATCACCCTTGGGATCCCTTTTGCGAGAGTCCTACATCCTGGGGCTCCCGGGTCCCTGGGGTTGGCATCTCCGCTCAGAAGTCTCTCAGGTGAGAAAAGGCCTGAGGACACCCCCATCTAGCTCCCCACCATATAATGGGGTTTTAGTGTGACTTATAAGGTATGGAGAATGAGAAGGCAGATCACCTTTGCCAAGGGACTAAGCTCTTCTAGGTAGGGAAGTGCCCGACGAGGGCTGGGGGGCTGCAGAGATTTCTGGAAGTTTGTGTGGTGGTGTAGGGTGACCCCCTGGGAAAACCCAGCCCAGTGGCCCCAGGATCAGGACGCAGAGCAGGGAGGGGACATCAGGCTTTCTGCCCACAAACTTCCCCCTCCTCCATCACACCCAGGGAAACTGAGGCCCATGCCTTGGCAGTCAGCAACTGGAGGAGAAGAGAAAGTCGCCTCCACCTGTGACCCAGCCTGTGCACTTGTGAGTCCCGAAGCTGTGACTTTGCTGTTGGGTCTGGGGTAATTTTCTGGGGGTAAAGAGGGTTTCTCTCCTGCACCCCAGGTCTCCAGGCTCTTCTGCCTGCTCCCATCTGACTTCTCTCAGTCACACAGAGAGGACTGGCCCTTCCCCCCACCCGATGGTGTCTCCAGAACATCTAGCTGCCCTCTCCTTCTGGCCAGTCAGTGCCCCCATTGGGCTGGTCCCTGAGAAACCGGTAAATAGTCCCCCTTATCCACAATTTTACCTTCTACAGCTTCAGTTACTCATGGTCAAACACGATCTGAAAATGTTAAATTAGAAAATTCTAGAAAAAAACCCAGCTCTTACATTTTAAGTTGCATACCATTCTGAATAGTGTGATGAAATCTGGTGCTACCTGCTGTGTCCCCCCTGGGGTATAAATGATTCTCCTGTCCCGTGTAACCACGCTGTCTATACTACCTGCCTGTTAATCACTTAGTAGTCATCTTAATTTTCTGATTAAAAAAACAAACAAGGTCGGGCTCGGGTGGCTCAGCCTATAATCCCAGCACTTTGAGAGGTCGAGGCGAGTGGATTGCCTGAGCCCTCAGGTTCGAGACCAGCCCAGGCAACTTGGTGAGACCTCATCTCTACAATAAAATAAAATAAAATAAAATAGCCAGCCGTAGTAGCACGTGCACCTGCAGTTCCGGCTACTTGGAAGGCTGAGGTGGAAGGATAGCTGGAGTCTAGCAGGTCGACACTGGAGTGGCCATGAGTATGCCACGGCACTCCAGCCTGGGTGACAGAGTGAGACTCCAACTCAAAAAAAACCCCCACATACAGAGTTTGGTACTATCTGCAGTTTCAGGCCTCCGCTGAGGTTCTTGGAAGGTATCCTCTGTGGATAAAGGGAACTTCTGTGCCTGCCCCCACATCAGAATGGAGCTAGTCACAGCACTGAGGTGTACCACACACTGTCCTCTCCATAAACCAAAAATACGTGCACAAACGATCACAGACAGTTGCCTCCAGCTGTGATGTTGTAACTTGTATCCAGACTAGCCCTCTCACTGTAAATAACCATATAGCCTGGCAAAACACGTGAAGTCACTGGATAATAGGCCACACAAGACATCCATCCCTGAGGATGGGCCCTCCTGAGGTGAGCCCCACAGATACTCCACTGGAATAATGCCTTGGCTGTGGTGCAGGAAGCAGGAGTCCAAGCAGAGAGCATGGTTCTGACAAGCAAAGGAGGCAGAGTGCAGAGTTGAAGGCAGCTGGAGAAACTGAAATCTGTAGGCAGAGCATCGGGGAGGAGAGGGCTGTGTGTGGTCCTTTGTAAGCCTGTGGCTAAGGACTGGATTTTACACGTGCAGGGAGAGATTATCGAAGAGAATGACTGCAGTGGGGTTAAGAACAGGAAAGAGCTAGGAGTGGAACAGTGTGGACACAGATTACTAGTCCACCCCCTGGACATTCAGCTGAAACTTGGAATGTCAGATTCTTACGAGTCGGGACTACTAGGTCAGGCCTACTCTAGTTCTAATCTCTCAGGCCTAAAATCAAGCCCTGATATTATTCACAAGGGAAACAGAGTTTGGAGGTGAATTCCAGGCACTAAGTTAAAGGGCCTTGGGAAATCATTTAGGTTTTCCATAGATAGCCCTAATAAAATGCAAAACCAAATTGAACAGTATCAGAGTGATTGGTCAGTAATTAAACTTCCTACCAGAACAAGAATCAACCCTCTCCATAGGGAGATAACAAAGACTCTCTGTGGCATGTCATCTGCAGTATCCAAAATACAATGAAAATTAAAAATGAAAAGAAACAGGCAAATGTTACCTATGGTCAAAAAAGAAAAAACAGTCAATAGACAATTGTCTGGATTTACTAGGCAAAACTTTAAAGCAGTTATGATAAATATGTTAAAAAAATTAAAGGAAAATATATCAATGAGTGGACAAATAGGAAATTTCAGCCCAGAAAAGGAAATGATTAAAACAAAACAAAACAAAACATTCAGGCATGGTGGCGCACACCTGTAGTTCCAACTTCTTGGAAGGCTGAGGTGGAAGGATCGCCAGAGCCAGCAGGTCAAGGCTGCAGTGGCCATGAGCATGCTCCTGTACTCCAGCCTGGGTGACAGAATCAGCCTTCAACTCAAAAAAAAGAAAAAAAGAAAAGTTTAAACTACAATAGCTAAAATTAAAAATTCACTAGGCAGGTTTAATATCAGATTGTAGAAGACAGAAGAAAGAATCAGTAAACCTGAAGACAGAACAATACAGTTATCCAGTCTGAAGAACAAAAACAGATAGATGACAGAAAATTGAACAGACTCTTAAGGACTCTCTGGATTATATAAAATGGTCTAACATACAGGTGATTAAAGTCCCAGAACAAGAAGATAAGAATAATGCTGAAAATATGTGAAAGAATAATGCCCCCAAATTGCCAAAATTGTATTAGAGTTAATCAACTTATAAATCCTAGAAGTGGCCAGGCTTGGTGGCTCAGCCTGTAATCCCAGCACTTTGGGAGGCCGAGGAGAGTGGACTGCCTGTGCCCGCGGGTTTGAGACCCGCCTGGGCAACTTGGCGAGACCTCATCTCTACAATAAATAAAAAATTAGCCGGGCATGGTAGCGCGTACCTGTGGTTCCAACTACTTGGAAGGCTGAGGCAGAAGGATCGCTGGAGCCCAGCAGGTCGAGGCTGCAGTGGCCGGGAGCAGCCAGTGCACTCCAGTCTGGGTGACAAAGTGAGACTGCAACTCAAAAATAAAATAAAATAAAATAAAATAAAATAAAATAAAATAAAATAAAATAAAATAAAAATAAATCCTAGAAGCTCAGTGAACACCAAACAGGATAAGTATAAAAACAACTACACCAAAGTACATCCCAGACAACATGATTAAAATTAAAGATAGGAAATCTTAATAGAGGTCAGAGAAAAAGGACACATCACTTACAAGGAAACAATGATATCAATGACAGATACTCTGTAAAAAACAGGGACGACAGAGGGAATGGAATAGCATCTTGTTTTGTTCTTTTTCTTTTTTTTTTAGTTGAAGTCTCACTTAGTCATCCAGGCTGGAGTACAGTGGCACAATCACCATCATCACAACCTCGACGTACTGGGCTCAGGTGTTCCTTCTGCCTCAGCCTTTCAAATAGCTGGAACCATAGACACCCGCCAACATGCCCAGTTGATATTCATTCACTCATTCATTCATTCATTCACTCATTTATTTTAGAGAAGACGTCTTGCCAAGTTGCCCAGCCTGGTCTGGAGCCCCTGGGCTCGGACAATCTTCTCATTTCTGCCTCCCAAAGTGCTGGAACTACAGGCGTGAGCCTCCATGCCCACCTGAAATGACATCTTTAAAGTGCTAAAAGAAAAAAGCTTCTTGGTTGGGCACAGTGGCTCATACCTGTAATCCTAGCACTTTGGGAGACCGAAGTGGGAAAATTGCTTGAGCCTAGGAGTTTGAGGCCAGTCAAGGCAACATAGCAAGACATCATCTCTATCAAAAAAAAAAAAAAAAGGGCTGGGCTTGGTGGCTTAGCCTGTAATCCCAGCACTTTGGGAGGCCAAGGAGAGAGGATTGCCTGAGCCCACGGGTTCGAGACCTGCCCGGGCAACTTGGCAAGACCTTGTCTCTACAATAAGTCAAAAATTAGCTGGGTGTGGTAGCATGACCCTGTAGTTCTGGCTACTTGGAAGGCTGAGGCAGAAGGATTGCCAGAGCCCAGCAGGTCGAGGCTGCAGTGGCTGGGAGCATGCCACTGCACTCCAGTCTGGGAGACAGAGTGAGACTCCAACTCAAAAAAAAAAAAGAAAAAGAAAAAGTCAGGCTGGATACAGTGACTCACACCTATAATCTCACACCCTTTAATCTCACATAGTGGCTCATGCCCTGTACCTTGGGAGGCGGAGGCAAAAGAATTGCCAACTCCAGGGGTTCGAGACCAGCCTGGGCAACTTGGTGAGATCTCGTTTCTCCAATAAATTAAAAAATCATCTGGGAGTGGTGGTGCACACCTATAGTTTCAGTTTCTTGGAAGGCTGAGGCAGAAAGATCGCCTGAACTGGCAGGTCAAGGCTGCAGTGACTGTGAGCATGTCACTGCACTCCAGCCTGAGCAACAGAGTGGGACTCTGACTCGAAAAACAAAAGTGAAAAAATTAGCTAGATGCGGTGGTGTGCGCCTATAGTCCCAACTACTTGGGAGGCTGAGGAGGAAGGATTGTCTGAGCCCAGGACGTCAAGGCTTTGGTGAGCTGTGATCATGACACTGTGCCACTGCACTCCAGCCTGGGTGGAGACCCCAACTAAAAAAAAGAAAGAAAGAGCTGGGCTCAGTGGCTCAGGCTGTAATCCTGCGCCTTTGGGAGGCTGAGGTGAGT
>NW_007083274.1:106387-114983 GCF_000164805.1 Carlito syrichta
CAGGTACTCGGAAGGCTGAGGTGGAAGGATCGCCGGAGCCCAGCAGGTCGAGGCTACAGTGGCCGTGAGCGGCCACTGCACTCCGGTCTGGGCGACAGAATGAGACTCCAACTCAAAAAAAAAAAAAAGAAAGAAAGACAAGAAAGAGGGAAAGAAAAGAAAATCTCTCAACCCAGAAATTCTGCATGTAGCAAAAATATCCTCCAAAAATAAAGGTGAGATAAAGCTGAGAAATTTCATCAGCTGTAGACTCACATGCTAAGAAGGCTGTTGGGTGCTCTTTAGGTTGAAGGAAAATTATACCAGGTGGTTCCCTGCAGGTCTCAGAAGGAATAGGAGTACTAGAAATGATATAAGTAGAAAAATATAATATGCAATTTATTTTCAAAACTTCCTTTAAGAACTAAAACTAGACTACTTAGAATAAAATAATAACATTATAAAGTGGGGTTGAGGCTGGACTTGGTGGCTCAACCAGTAATCCCAGGGCTTTGGAAGGCCGAGGTGAGTGGATTGCCTGAGCCCGCGGGTTCGAGACCTGCCTGGGAAACTTGGCGAGACCTCATCTCTACAATAAGTCAAAAGTTAGCCAGGCGTGGTAGCGTGCACCTGTAGTTCCAGCTACTTGGAAGGCTGAGGCGGAAGGGTCGCTGGAGCCCAGCAGGTTGAGGCTGCAGTGGCTGGGAGCGGCCACTGCACTCCAGTCTGGGTGACAGAGTGAGACTCCAACTCAAAAAAATAAATAAATAAAGTGGGGTTTATAATATGTGTGGCTTTTCCATTTCTGTGAAAAAAACAAAAAACAAAAAAAATGGGTCATTGAAATTCTTTTCTGTGGTTTATTTTTATTTTTAATTACTGCATCACAGTTTCACATATTTTGAGATATGTGTGATATTTTAATACATATGTACACGA
This sequence comes from Carlito syrichta, assembly GCF_000164805.1. Taxonomy (NCBI): domain Eukaryota; kingdom Metazoa; phylum Chordata; class Mammalia; order Primates; family Tarsiidae; genus Carlito; species Carlito syrichta. The sequence goes on from NW_007083274.1 coordinate 107,306, forward strand.
TCACATCAGGGTAATTGGGATACTTGTCACCTCAAACTTTTGTCTTTTCTTCCTGTTGGGAACATTATAATTCTTCTCTTCTGGCTGCTTTGAAGTATATAATAAATTATTGTTAACTATAATTTCCCTACTGCACTATCGAGTACTAGAATTTCTTGTATTCTGCAACTTTGCTGAATTCTTTTATCAGCTCTAACAATTATTTTGCGGATGATTTAGGATTTTCTATATATAACATCAAGTTATCTGTGAATAGGGATAATTTTACTTCTTTCTAATTTGGATGTCTTTTTCATAATTTTATTTACTGCGGTAAAATACACATAGCATAAAATCTACCATCTTAGTCATTTAAAAAATGTACAATTCTTAGTAAAAGAAATTTGAGTAGATAAAATTTTAAAATGTACAGTTCAGTAGTATTTCATGTACTCATGGTGTTGTACAACCATCAATACCATTAGTCTCCATAACTCTTTTAATCTTGTAAAAACAGACTCTGTACTTGCTAACCACTGACTTCTCCTTCCCCCAGGCCCCAGCAACCACCATTCTACAATTAACAATTAAGTTTGCAAACTTATCCTAGACAAAGTACTACATACCTCATTGTTGAATATCACCACAGTCACTTATGAAGTACTCCCCTTGAGAAGCTAAGCATCAATGCTAGTGCTTGGTGCACCTATCAAAGCAATTTTTGAACTCTTTTTCTGGAATGGCCATCAGAGCTGTCATCATATTACCCTTGATGTCCTGAATGTCATCAAAATGTCTTCCTCTCAATATCTCCTTTATCTTCGGGTAAAGAAAAAAATCTCTGGGGGCCAGATCAGGTGTTTCAATACAGTTATTTGTTTACTGGCTAAAAACTTTCACAGACTGTACTGTGTGAGCCGGTACATTGTCGTGATGTAAGAGCTCTTTTGGGACCATTTTTGCACACACCTTTCTCACGCCAGGATTTTCAGTTAAGATTTTCCTTATCACATGTTCTCACTCATATAGTGGACCTTGAACATCCACCATAATACTATAAAAAAAAAAAGACTGACAGTGGTGGGAAACTATGGGGAGGGAGGAGAAGGGAGGTGGGATTAACGGTAGTCAATATCTGTCTGGGAACAGAGAGACACCCCTTATCAACAAGGGTGCCTGAATGAAGCATATTTGTATACCTAACTCTAAACTGTACCCCACAATATCAAAATAAAAAATATTGATTAAAAAAAAAAAATGGCCGGGCTCGGTGGCTCAGCCTGCAATCCCAGCACTTTGGGAGGCCGAGGTTAGTGGATTGCCTGAGCCCGTGGGTTCGAGACCCGCCCGGGCAACTTGATGAGACCTCATCTCTACAATAAATCAAAAATTAGCCGGGCGTGGTAGCGCGCGCCTGTAGTTCCAGCTACTTGGAAGGCTGAGGCGGAAGGATCGCCGGGGCCCAGCAGGTCGAGGCTGTGGTGGCCGGGAGCAGCCACTGCACTCCAGTCTGGGCGACAGAGTGAGACTCCAACTCAAAAAAAAAAGATTTTCCTAACTATTTCTCCGTCTGTGTTATTTGGTCTGCTAACGATTTTGATGCACCATTTAATGAATTTTGCAATGTTTTCGTCAATTCTGCTCGTTACTGGCCCTCCTGACCTCTCTTCATCAGCGATGCTTTCTCTTCCTTCAGAAAAATGTTTAATTCATTTGTTCACTGTCATTTTCTTTATGGCATTATCCTCATAAACTTGGACTAACATGTCCCTGATTTCACTTCACTTCTGCCAAGTTTAACAAAAAATTTAATGTTTGTTCGTTGCTCTAATTCAAGCTCCAACATTCTTGAGGTGGCACACAAAAACATGCAACAATAATGAATGCCACTCTGCAAGACACTACCAGATGTTGCCATGAACACAGCTGTGAGACACTGATATACCAGGGTTATGAAACCTTACTGAGTGTTGTACAGTGCTGCCAATATAAGCCAGGGTGACCAGTACACGAACTTAATTATCAGACTTTGTATGTTCTGTCTCTATAAATCTGACTCTAGGGACCTCATATAGGTAGAATCAAACTGTCTTTTTTGGTCTAGTTTCTGTCCCTTAGCATAATGTTGTCAAGGTTCATTCATGTTGTGGCATGTGTTAGAATTTGCTCCCTTTTTAAGGCTAAATAATATTTCATTGTTTATAAATACCACACTTTGTTTATTTACTCATTCTTCAATGGACATTTTGGTTGCTTCCACCACTGGGCTATTGTGAATAATGCTGATATGAGTATGAGTGAACAAATGTCTCTTCAAGACTCTGATTTCAATTCTTTTGGATAGATACTCAGAAGTGGAATTACTAGATCATATGTTAATTCTATTTTTTTTTTTTTTTTAGTTGAAGTCTCACTCTATCGTCCAGACTGGAATGCAGTGGCACGCTCCTGGCCACCGCAGCCTCGATCTGCTGGGCTCTGGCGATCCTTCCGCCTCAGCTTTCCAAGTAGCTGGAACTACAGGTGCACGCTACCACGCCCGGCTAATTTTTTGATTTATTGTAGAGATGAGGTCTCGCTGCCCAGGCAGGTCTCGAACCCGTGGGCTCAGGCAATCCACTCACCTCGGCCTCCCAAAGGCTCGGGATTACAGGCTGAGCCACCGAGCCCGGCTATTTTTAATTTTTTGAGGAACTGTCAAACTATTTTCTACAGCAGGGGCACCATTTTACATTCCCACCAAAAGTCCACAAAAGTTCCTGTTTCTCCACATCCTCACCAACACTTGTTTTCTTTTCTTTTTTTTTTTTTTTTGAGTTGGCGTCTCACTTGGTCACCCAGGTTGGAGTGCAGTGGCATGCTCCCGGCTACCTCAGCGTCGACCTGCTGGGCGCCGGCGATTCTTTCACCTCAGCCTTCCAAGTAGCTGGAGCTACAGGTGTGTGCTACTACACTTGGCCAATTTTTTATTTATTATAGAGACGAGGTCTCATCAAGTTGCTCGGGCTGGTCTTGAACCTGCAGCCTCAGGCAATCTACTCACTTTTGCCTCCAAAAGTGCTGGGATTACAGGTTTAAAACCCCCCACCCAACCCCTACTTGTTTTCTTTTAATAGAAGCCACCTAATGGGCGTGAGGTGGTATTTCATGATGGTTTTAAGTTGCGTTTCCCTAATGATTGTTAGGGATGTTGAGCATATTTTTATGTGCTTATTGGCCATTCATATGTTGTCTTTGGAGAAATGTGTATTCAAGCCCTTTGCTCATTTTTGAAACAGACTTTTTTTGGTTATTGTCGAATTTTAGGAATTCTCCATATAGTTTGGATATTAATCCCTCATTAGATATGTGATTTTTAAATATTTTCTTCCATTCTGTGGGTTGCCTTTTACTCTCTTGATAGTGTCTGTCTGTCTATCTTTCTACCTACCTACCTATCAAGAGAGTAGGGTCTAACTCTGTCACCCAGGCTGGAGTGTGGTGGCATGATCACAGCTCACTGTAGTCTGGACTTCCTGAGCTCAGGCAATCCGTCCATCTCAGCCTCCCAAGTAGCTGGACCTACAAGTATGTGTCACCATGCCTGGCTAATTTTTTTATTTTCTGTAGAAATGAGGTCTTGCTATGCTGCCCAGGCTGGTTTCAAACTCCTGGGCTCAAGCAATCCTCCCACCCTGGCCTCCCAAAGTACTGGGATTACAGTCGTGAGCCACCATGCCAGACCTGATGCTATCTTTTGATGCATAAAAGTTTTTAACTTTCCCGAAGTCTGATTTGTCTATTTTTCTTTTGTTGCCTGTGCCTTTGGTGTCATATACAAGAAATCATTGCAAATCCAGTGTTGTGAAACTTTTGCCCTATGTATTTTCTTCTAAGAGTTTTAGTTTTAACTTTTATGCTACGCCTTTGATCCATTTCAAGTTAATTTAAACGCATGGTGTTAGGTTAGGGTTCAGCTTCATTCTTTTGGAAGTAGGAATCCATTTTAGGAAGAGTGAGTACTATTCTCAGACTTTGTTCTTGTTTAAGATTGTTTTAGGCTGGGATCAGTGGTTCAGCCTGTAATCCCAGCACTTTGGAAGGCCGAGGTGAGTGGATTTTCTGAGCCCACAGGTTCAAGACCAGCTGGGCAACTTGGTGAGACCTCATTTCTATCTACAATAAATAAATAAATAAATAAATTAGCCCGGCGTGGTAGCGCGCACCTGTAGTTCTGGCTACTTGGAAGGCGGAGGCGGAAGGATCGCAGGAGGTAGAGGCTGCAGTGGCCGGGAGCATGCCACTGCACTCCAGCCTGAGCCACAGAGTGAGACTCCAACTCAAAACAAACAAAGAAACAAAAGATTGTTTTGGCTGTTTGGAGGTCCCTGAACATTCCATATGAGATTTCTGTATACATTTTAGCATGGATTTTTCTATTTCTGCAAAAAAAGGTCATTGGGATTTTGTTAGGCATTATACTGAATTTGTAGATCACTTTGGGTCATCTCAAATTTATTTCTGTATAAAGGGTCATTTTTGCCATATGGATATCCAGATTTCCAGCACCATTCATTGAAAAGGCTTTCTTGTCCCCTGTTGAGTAGTTTTGGTGACCTTATTGGAAGTTTTATGACCATGTCTGTGTCTGGGCCCTCTGCTCTGCCCCATCGGTTTAGCAGGTGGTCCTGACACCAGGGCTGCACTGTCTCAATTATAATAGATCTCGAAGTAAGGCCGTGCAAGTTATTCGATTCTGTTTTTTCATTGGATTGCTTTTTATGTTCTACCCTTTCACATTTCCATTTAATTTTAGGTTCTGCTGGTCACTTTCTGTGTAATGCACTTGTCTGATTTGAGTACAAGGTTATGCTGGCCTCATAAAATGAGCTGGGACATGTCCTTTTCTCACCTACCTACTGGAAGCGTTTGTAAGATATAGATGTTATACCTTCCTTGAGTGTTCGATAGACTTCACCAGTAAAACCATCTGATGCTGGAGACTTCTTTGTGAAAATATTTTTGTTGGGTGGGTGCAGTAGCTCATGCTTGTAATCCCCGCACTTTGGGAAGTGGAGGCGAGAGGATTGCCTGAGCCCCGGGCAACCTGCCAAGACCTTGTCTCTACAGTAAATAAATAAATAAATAGCTGGGCCTGGTGGTATGCGACTACGGTTCCAGCTACTTGGAAGGCTGCGGTGGAAGGATAACCTGAGCCCAGCAGGTCAATGCTGCAGTGGCTGTGAGTGTGCCATTGCACTCCAGCTTGGGCGACAGAGTGAAACTCCGACTCAAAAAAAAGAAAAAAGAAAATACGTTAAAACATTCAGTCTGGGCCTGGTGGCCCACACCTATAATCCCAGCACTTTGTGAGGCCAAGACAAGAGGATTGTTTGAGGTCAGGAGTTTGAGACCAGCCTGAGTAACATAATGAGACCTTATCACTACAAAAAATAAAAACTTAGCCAGGTGTGGTGATGTACACCTGTAGTCCCAGTTACTCAGAAGGCAGAAGGGGGAGGATCACTTGAGCCCAGGAAGTTGAGGTTGCAGTGAGCCAGGATCATGCCACTGCACTCCAGCTTGGGTGACAGCGAGATCTTGTCTCAAAAAAAATTTTTTTAAATTCAAATTATGTAATAAATATAGGCCTATTCCAATTTTTTTTAAAAACCAAAACCAGTTACACTTATTGACAGGGTCACCAGCTGCCGTCCCGGACGAAGATGGGAACGGCAGGGAGGGCTATTCAAGAAAGAATGTTTCGGAGGTCCTTGTTTTTTGCCTTTTTAAAAAAAATAAAATAAAATGAGTCTTTCGTGCGGGGCCTCCCAGCCAGGCAAGCCTTGGGTGGCCAGGAGTTCAGATGGCCGAGGTGCAGGGCCAGGGCTACCCCCTCACACGCGCAAGGCCATCCCCGGTGCTCGGGAACGGGTGCAGGAAGGCCCCGGCGTCGTCCCGCGGGGTGCCCGGGGCGTTGCTCAGGCCGGCCACGGCGCTGGGGAGCTCTTCGCCAACCCGTCCACGTGGCCCGAGCCAGGGATCCGTTCACGTGGTGCGGCTCCAGCGCGCTCATGGCGGCCGTGGGGCCCTGGGAGCCGGGCCGGGCGGGAAGTTGGCCCTGCCGGCTCCCGGCCCGATGGGGGTCACGACGGTGTACATGCTCTCGCTGGAAGTGGTGGAGTCTCCGGGGCTGGGCATGATGGGCGTTCCGGGAGGCCCACCTCCTCCTGGGCGTCCCGTGTAGCTGCCAGGGGACAACGACGCGTAGGGGATCGTGTTGCTACTGGGGCTGGCGCACGAGCTGCAAACTCCGGGAGCCACGTTCATGGCAGGCAGAGCTGGCAAGGGAGCTGGGCGGAGCCTGCATGCCACCTCCATAGCCCTGTGAAGGCAAAAAGGCCAATTTTTAATTTCATCTTGACTCATTTTGAAAGTAACCCCTAGCCGGGCTCGGTGGCTCAGCCTGTAATCCCGCGCCTTTGGGAGGCTGAGGTGAGTGGATTGCCTGAGCCTGCGGGTTCGAGACCCGCCTGGGCAGCGAGACCTCATCTCTACAATAAAAATCAAAATATCAGCCGGGCGTGGTAGTGTATGCCTGTAATTCTGGCTACTCGGAAGGCTGAGGTGGAAGGATCGCTGGAGCCCAGCGGGTCGAGGCTGCCGTCCAGTCTGGTCGACAGAGTGAGACTCCAACTCAAAAAATAAAAAAGAAAGTAACCCCTTTACTGAGGTGTCATTCACATAATCAGAATTATGCAATTTTATTTTTATTTTATTTCATTTTTTATTTTTTGAGTTGGAGCCTCACTTTGTCGCCCAGGCTGGAGCACAGTGGTACGCTCATGGCCACTGCAGCCTCGACCTGCTGTGCTCAGGTGATCCTTCCACCTCAGCCTTTCAAGTAGCTGAGACTATAGGCACGAGCCACCATGCCCAGATGCTTTTTTGATTTATTGTAGAGACGAGGTCTCATCGAGTTGTCCAGGCTGGTCTTGAACCTCTGGGATCAGGCAATCCTCTTGCCTCTGTGTTCCAAAGTGCTGGGATTACAGGCATGAGCCACTGCACCCATCTAAAGTGTACTATTTTATTTTCTATTTTTTTTATTTTTTGAGTTGAAGTCTCACTCTGTCGTCCAGGCTAGAGTGTAGTGGCACGCTTATGGCCACCACAGCCTCAACCTGCTAGGATCAGGCTATCCTTCCACTTCAACCTTCCAAGCAGCTGGAACTACAGGTATGCACCACCACACCCATCTAATTTTTTGATTTATTGTAGAGATGAGGGCTCGCCAAGTTGCCTAGGCTGGTCTCGAACCCATAGCCTCAGGCAATCCTCTCACCTCGGCCTCCAAAAGTGCTGGGATTATAAGTGTGAGCCATGGAACCTGGCCAAAAGTGTACAATTTTAAAGTATACAATCCAATGATTTTTATTATAGTCACATAGTTGCACAAATACTGAATATGAAATTAGCTAATATGAACCATTGCTCCCAGGGGACACACAGGCACACAAACATTTAAGTAATCAAAACATTCTGGTGGATTCTATTTTCTTTATTTTACGAAATAAAGTGGCTCAGAAGTATTAAGCAGCCGGGCTTGGTGGCTCAGCCTGTAATCCCGTGCTTTGGGAGGCCGAGGTGAGTGGATTGTCTGAGCCTGGGGGTTCGAGACCCGCCTGGGCAACTTGGTGAGACCTCATCTCTACAATAA
>NW_007083274.1:115030-123070 GCF_000164805.1 Carlito syrichta
AATTTGGAAGGCTGAGGCGGAAGGATCGCCGGAGCCCAGCAGGTCGAGGCTGTGGTGGCTGGGAGCGTGCCACTGCTCTCCAGTCTGGGCGACAGAGTGAGACTCCAACTCAAAAAAAAAAAAAAAAGAAGTATTAAGCAACTGGCCTGCAGCCGCCCCATCCACAGATGTCAGAGTTGGGCTCCAAGTCAGTCTACCTTGCCTAGCAGGATCATCTCCCTCTGTGCTACACTGCCTCCTGCTGTCTCCATCCTGTCACCTCTGAGCACAGAAAGGAGCATTTAGTATCATCACCTGTTCAACCTTGGCTGTAGGCCAAAATCATTATCATCATTCATAGATGGAAACCAGCCCAGTTATGTGGCTACTGCCTCCCCGCCGTCCACATCCGCGTGTCCAACACCCACAACGCTGCCACGACACACACATTCCACACGCACACACACCCGTATGCACATACACATATCTGGGTGCATTGCCCACCTACACACACATACACATGCACTCTCAGTACATTTACACAGCCATGCACACACGTACACAGCCACTCACACATGCACACGGCCATGCACATACACACATGGCCATGCCCACTCGCACACACCAGTTATTCCACAATGCGCTGGGAAAGTAAACACAACACTCAGGAAGATGGCCTTTCAGGCCAACATTTGTCCAGTTCCCATCATTCCCTGCAGGACCCCCACCCACCCTGCTGCCCCTCGCATGTGGAAGTCTGTGAGAGTCGGAGGGCTGCAGCAGGAGGTCGGCTTCAGATGGAGACTGGCAGGGCCACTTCTCTTGACTCAGTCTGTGCCCAGCAAGTAGCCCTCACCCATGTTCTGAGTCGCAGGCACCTCCAGGGCCTGCGAGGAGCAAGGTTGGCTTTGCCCTCCGTGTGGGTGCCTAGGTTCACTGGAAAGATTGCATAGTGGCCACAGTACCTGAGGCCAGACTGTGGTGCCTTTGAAAGATGACCAGGACATTAGTGGTCAGAGTGAGGAGCATGGGTGTGCTGGACGGGGGAGCCAGTTTGAGGCTGTGTGGACCTGAGGGATATCTCCCCCGCCAGTGGGCCTCAGGGTCCTCCCAGACAGGAGCCATGGGGCCATGGGAGAGGGTGCATGACAACATGAGAAAGAGGCAGACATGGGAAGCCAAGGGTTGGTGTGGGTGGAAAGATCCAGAAGCAAATCTGGATGAGCCTGGCAGTCTGGTGACCATGGGGTCCAGCCACAGGGATGCTTTGGGCACCCACTGCCCTGCAGAACTGGAGACCTGAGGGAGCAGCGTTTGCACCTGCTGATGTATATGCCAGGAGAGGTGGAAGGTGAGCAGGGCAGCCAGTGCACAGGCTGAGCAAAACAGGCCTGCAGGCAGGAGGTCCCTATCCGTGCTCCAGGAACTGGATCTTAGAACTGGTCCCAAGACGCTCACGAGTATACGTGTCTAATGAGCCCATGTGGATGGCGCTCCTGGGTTTGGAGCCTCTGGTGCAGGTGCCTTGTGGAGCTGGGTCCCCTTCTTCTGGCCTCTCACCCCTACATACACACCAGTTACTGAGTAGCTGGAACTACAGGCGCAGGCCACCACATGCGCGCGCACACACACCCTATACAGGGTTTCAGGCACTCAGAAGAAAACACTAGGTTTGGACTCTCAGCCCTCAGACTATGGCCACAAATGACTGTGAAAGAGCTTGGGTATTGATTTGGAAATCTATAAGGAATGAGAACCAAGTGTATTCTCATCACTGCAAAAGGAAAGCCCACATATGTTGAGAGTCATGCTCTACCCTCCCAAGTGTCCCCGCCCGAGGCAACCACACATCTATACTATCTCTATGGATTTGCCTACTCTGGATATTTCATAGAAACAATCATCTAGTACCTGGCCTTTCATAGCTGGGTTCTTTCACTTAGCATGTGTTTTCATCCATGTAGTTAGCTTCTATCAATGCTTCATTCTTTTTCCTGTTTTTTGAGTTGAAGTCTCACTCTGTCGCCCAGGCTGAAGTGCAGTGGCATGCTCATGGCCACCGCAGCCTCGACCCGCTGAGCTCAGGTGATCCTTCCGCCTCAGCCTTCCAAGTAGCTGGAACCACAGGTGCATGCCCGGCTAATTTTTTTTATTTGTTGTAAAGATGAGGTCTTGTCCAGTTGTCCAGGCTGCTCTCGAACCCCTAGACTCAGGTGATCCTCTCGCTTCTGCCTCCCAAAGTGCTGGGATTACAGGCGTGAGCCACCACACCTGGCCATTTCTTCATTCTTTTTATAGATGAAGCTAATCCATTGCGTGAATAGAGCACAGTATGCTTATCTAATCATCAGTTATAAATGTTTGGGCTGTTTCCACTTGGTTGTTGTGAATAAAGCCACTGTGAACATTCATTTGCATGGTTTCTGTGTAGACTCATTTTTGGTTTTATTGGGTACTTCCCTGGGAGTGAAATTGCCAAGTCTAGAGTAATTCTGTGTTTAACTTTTGTGGAACCCCCTAAACTGCTTTCCACAGCAGCTGCACCATCTTCTATCCCACCAGCAACGTATGAAGGTTCTAACTTCTCCACGTCCTTGCTGAATCTGGTTATTGTCTGTCTTTTTATTTGTGGTCATCCTAATGGGTGTGAAACGGTGACTGTGGTTTTGAATAGCATTTCTCTAATTACACATCTTTTCATGTGTTCATCAACCATTTTAATACATTTTATTGGGGTTGGAGTCGCACTCTGTCGCCCAGACTGGAGTGCAGTGGCCGCTCCCGGCCACCGCAGCCTCGACCTGCTGGGCTCCGGCAATCCTTCTGCCTCAGCCTTCTGAGTAGCCGGAATTACAGGCGCGCGCTACCACGCCCGGCTGATTTTTTATTTATTGTAGAGATGAGGTCTCGCCAAGTTGCCCAGCAATTTTTTGATTAACTGTAGAGATGAGGTCTGCCCAAGTTGCTCAGGCTGGTCTCAAACCCGTAAGCTCAGGCAATTCCTCATACCTCGGCCTCCCAAAGTGCTGGGATTATAGGCGTGAGCCACTGCGCCCAGCCCTTTAATATCTTTTTTAAGAAAAATGTTTATTCACATCTTTTGCCCATTTTAACTGGGTTCTTTGTTGAGTTGTAAAAGTTCTTTATGTATTGTGGATAGGAATCCCTTATCAGACAGATATATGACTTGCAAATACGTTCTGTCATGTAGGTTGTCTTTTCATTTTCTTGATGATGTCCTTTGAAGCACAAAAGTGTTTGATTTTGGTGAAGTTTCATCTGTTTACTTTTGTTTCTTTGTCACTAATGCTTTTGACATCATATCCAAATCACTACCAATCCAAGGGTAACAAAGGTGAACTCCCATGGCTACTTCCAAGAGTTTATAGTTTTAGTTCCTTTATTTAGATCTTTGGTGTGTTTGGCGTTACTTTTTGTATATGATATTCAGTAGGAATTCAATTTCATTCTTTTTATTTTAATTTTTTTTTTAGAGATAGGGTCGCAATTTGTCACCTAGGTTGGAGTGCAGCGGCATGATCATAGCTCATGATCATAGCTCACTGCAGCCTCAAACCCCTGGGCTCAAGTGATTCTCCTGCCTTGGCCTCCAGCGTGGCTGGGACTAAAGGCGCATTACACCGCATCCAGCTTCCAGCTTTATTCTTTTTTGTTTTTTTGATTCAAAGTCACTCTGTTGCCCAGGCTGGAGTGCAGTGGCACGCTCACGGCCCCCGTAGTCTCGACCTGCTGGGCTCAGGTGGTCCTTCCGCCCCAGCCTTTCAAGTAGCTGGAACTACAGGTGTTTGCCACTATGCCTGGCTAATTTTTTGATTTATTGTAGAGACAAGTTCTTGCCAAGGTGTTCAGGCTGGTCTCAAACCCATTGGCTCAGGCAATCCTCTTGCCTCCGCTTCCCAAAGTGCTGGGATTATAGGCATGAGCCACCATGCCTGGCCCTATTTTATTCTTTTTTTGTTGTTGTAATTTTAAAGATGTGGGGTACAATTCAGGGTTTGGTATACAAACATTGATTATGCAGGTACCCTCGTTGATGAGGTGTGCCCCACCCTCTCCTAGCAGTTTCCCTCAACTGCCAATCCCAGGCCCCTCCCCTGGCAGTTTCCCACTACTGCCAATCCCTTTCTTCTTATAGTATTATGATAATTGCTCAAGGTCTGCTTATGAATGAGAACATATGGTACTCTGTTCTTTGTTTCTGTGATAGATCACTGAGTATAATCGACTCTAAATCCATCCAAGTTGCAACGAAGTCCATATGTTTGTCCTTCTTTAAGGCTACATAATATTCCATTGTGTATATGTACCATGTTTTAAAAAATCCAGTCCAGCTTTGAAGGGCAGCATGGTTTGTTCCATGTTTTTGCTATTGTGAATAGAGCTGCAACAAACACGTGTTCAGGTATCTTTTCTGTAGAATGGTTTGAGTTCCTCCAGGTATATTCCCAATAGGGGAATTGCTGGGTCATATGGAAGGTCAATTTCTAGTTATTTCAGAAATCGCCACACTGTCTTCCAAAGAGTTTGCACTAGTTTGCATTCCCACCAGCAGTGTAGAAGTGTTCCTTTTTCTCTGCATCCTTGCCAGCATCTGTTGGTTTCATTAATGATAGCCATTCTTACTGGGGTTAGGTGGTATCTCTATGTAGTTTTGATTTGCATTTCTCTGATGATTAGTGAGGCTGAGCACTTTTTCATGTGTCTGTTGACTGCCTGTATATCTTCTTTTGAGAAGTGTCCATTTATGTCTTTTGCCCACTTTTTAATGGGGCTGGTTTTTTTTCTTTTGGCACATTTAGGTTCCTTGTAGATTCTAGATGTTAGGCCTTTGTCAGATATACAGCTGTCAAATATTTGTTCCCATTCTGTGGGTTGTCTCCCTGCTCTCTTGGCGGTTTCTTTTGCTTTGCAAAAGCTTGTCAGTTTGATGAGATCCCACTTGTCTAACTTATTTCTTATGGCATGGGCACTTAGTTCTGAATAGGAATTGGTTGCCAGTTCCAATTTCCATAAGGGTGTCTCCTGCATATTCTAAAATTCTTTGAGGTTTTACATTTAGGTCTTTGATCCATTTAGAGTTGATTTTTGTGTATGGTGATAGGTAGGGGTCCTGTTTCAATCTTCTGCATGTGATCAGCCAGTTTCTCCAGCACCATTTACTGAATAGGTTCTCCTCTCCCCAGTGGTTGTTGTTGGAGGCTTTGTCAAAGATAAGTTGGTTGAGAAATTGAGGCTTTGCTTTCAGAATCTCCATCCTGTTCCGTTGGTCTATATGCCTGTTCTTGTACCAATACCAGGCTGTTTTGATTACTGTAGCCTTATAGTAAAGTTTGAAGTCTGGAAGTGTGATACCACCTACTTTGTCTCTTTTGGTTAAGGATTGTTTTGGCTATTCGTGGTTATTTATGTTTTCATATGAATTTCTGTATTGTCATTTCCAGGTCTGAGAAGAATGATGTTGGTAATTTAATAGATATTGCATTGAATCTGTAAATTGCCTTTGGTAGGATGGACATTTTAACAATGTTGATTCTTCCTATCCATGAGCATGGAATATTTTTCCATTTGTTTGTGTCTTCTTGGATTTCTTTGAGCAGTGTTTTGTAGTTCTCATGTAAAGGTCTTTCACTTTTCTGGTTAGGAAGATGCCGATGTATTTCATCTGTTTTGTGACTATTGTAAATGGGGTTGTGCTTTTTATTTGGGTCTCTGCCTGCTTGTTGTTGGTGTATAGGAATGCAACTGTCTTTTGCACATTTATTTTGTACCCTGAGACTTTGCCAAAGTCCTTTATCAGTGCAAGAAGGTTTTTGACAGATTCTCTTGGATTTTCAAGGTATAGGCTCATATCATTAGCAAAGAGGGATAAGTTGACTTCCTCTTTTCCTATCTGGATACCCCTGGTTTCCTTCTCTTGTCTGATTGCCCTAGCTAGAACTTCCAATACAATGTTGAACAAGAGGTGTGAGGGGGCAGCCTTGTCTTGTTCCAGTTTTCAGGGGAAATGTTTCCAGTCTCTGTCCATTTAGCAATATGTTAGCTGTGGGTTTATCGTAGATGGCACTTACTATTTTGAGGTGTGTTCCTTTTATACCTGGGTGTTTGAGGGTTTTTATCAGGAAGGGCTGCTGGATTTTATCAAAAGCTTTTTCTGCATCTAATGATATAATCATGTGGTTCTTATTTTTACATCTGTTGATGAATTACATCTATGGTCTTGTGAATGTTGAACCAGCCCTGCATCCTGGGGATAATGCCTTCTTGGTCATGGTGGATGATTTTTGAGATGTGTTTTTTTATCTGATTTGCTAGAATCTTATTGAGGATTTTTGCTTCTATGTTCACAAGGGATATTGGCCTGTAGTTCTCTTTTTTTTGTTGGATCTTTACATGGTTTGGGTATCAGTGTGATGTTAGCTTCGTAAAATGATTTGAGGAGAATTCCATCTTCTCAATTGCCTGGAATACTTTCAATAGGCTTGGTATGAGCTCCTTCTTGTATGTTTTGTAGAATTCTGCTGGAAAGTCATCTGGTCCAGGGTTATTACTTTTTTTTAGATAGTTTTCTTATGACACAGTCAATTTCCTGGGTTGTTATTGGTCTATTTAGTGTCTCAGTGTCTTCTTGTTTCAGTCTGGGGAGGTTGTGTGATGTTAGAAAGTCCTCTATTTCATTTAGATTATCAAGTTTGTACCCATATAGATAGATGTACATAGTAATCTCTGATAATCTTGTATTTCTTTGGGGTCAGTTGTGATTTGATCTTTTGCATTTCTGATTGTGTTTATTTGGACTTTTTCTCCCTTTTTTATTGGTCATTCTGGCTAGGGGTTCATCAATCTTATTATTTCAAAGAACCAGTTTTTTGTTTTGTTGATGTTTTCTATGATATTTTTGTCTTCTATGTCCCATATTTGGGCTCTTATTTTGGTGGCTTGAATTCTTCTGCTAAAGTTGGGGTTTTGGTGATCTTCTCTTTCCAGCTCCCTTAGGTGATCTGTTAGACTCTCAACATGATCATTCCATTTTCTTGATGTGTGCTCCTCGAGATATAATTTCCCCTCTTAGAACTGCCTCCATGGTATCCCAGAGGTTTTGGTAAGATGTTTCTTCATTTTCATTTGTTTCCAGGAATCTTTTAATTTCTGCTTTGATTTCAGTGTTGACCCAGTAGTTGTTCAGTATCATGCTGTTTAGTGTCCATGTGTTTGTGGGTTTTGGGGAAATCTTGTTGGTGTTCGTGTTTATTTTTATTCTACTGTGGTCTTAGAAAATGCATGGCAATATTTCAACCTTATGGAATTTGTTTATGCTTGACTTATGGCCAAGGATGTGATTGATCTTGAAGTAGATTCCATGTGCTGATGAGTAGAATGTATATTCTGTGGTTGTTGGGTGGAATAAACTGTGTGTATCTGTTAAGTCCATTTGGTCGAGTGTCAAGTTTAGGTTTTGGATCTTCTTGTTGATTTTTTGCCTCAATGATCTATCTAGGGCTGTTAGTGGAGTATTCAAGTCGCCTGTTATAATAGTGTTAGAGTCAATATCTTTTTTTAGTTTACTTAGTAGTTGCTTTATAAATGCTGGTGCTCCCATATTGGGTGCATATATGTTTAGGATAGCTATTTCCTATTGATGGATTGAAACTTTTATCATTATGTAGTGTCCTTTTGTATCTTTTTAAATTTTTGATAGCTTAAAGGTTGTTTTTTCTGATATTAAGATTGCAACTCCTGCCTTCTTTTGTGATCCATTTGCCTGGAAATTCGTTTTCTATCCCTTAACTTCGAGTCTGTGTGCATCCCTTGTGGTGAGATGAGTTTCCTAAATGCACCAAATAATTGGGTGATGGTTTCTCATCCAGTATGCCATTCTGTGTCTTTTCAGTGGTGCATTTAGTCCATTCACATTCAGGCTGATTATTGAAATGCGATTGTTAGCTGGGCTCGGTGGCTCAGCCTGTAATCCCGCGCATTTGTGAGGCTGAGGTAAGTGGATTGCCTGAACCCGTGGGTTCGAGACCCGCCTGGGCAGCGAGA
>NW_007083274.1:123170-127312 GCF_000164805.1 Carlito syrichta
AGACTGCAACTCAAAAAAAAAAAAAAAAAAAGAAATGTGATTGTTTATCCCTGTCATGAGGTTCTTATAAAGTTTTTTCTTTGTTTGCTTGTTTTCTTTTGACACACCCCTTAAACTATAAAAAATTAAAATTAAAAAAACAGAACAAAAGAGTAAAAACAAACCAATAACAACAAGGTTGAAAGATGAACATTCGGCCGGGCTCGGTGGCTCAGCCTGTAATCCCAGCACTTTGGGAGGCCGAGGTGAGTGGATTGCCTGAGCCCACGGGTTCGAGACCCGCCTGGGCAACTTGACGAGACCTCATCTCTACAATAAATAAATTTTAAAAAATTAGCCAGGCGTGGTAGAACGCGCCTGTAGTTCCAGCTACTTGGAAGGCTGAGACGGAAGGATCGCTGGAGCCCAGCAGGTCGAGGCTGCGGTGGCCGGGAGCTGCCATTGCACTCCAGTCTGGGTGACAGAGTGAGACTCCAACTCAAAAAATAAAAATGAAAAAAGAAAGATGAACACTCAATCATTCACATACACACATAAACAGAAAACAACAAGCAAAAGAAGAAAGAAACAGAAAAAGAAAAGTATAAAGATTGGGGGAATGCAAATCAGGCTCTCACATACACATTCATGCACAAAAGAAAAATATTTTTAAAATAGATGAACTAAGCTGGGCTCGGTGGCTCAGCCTGTAATCCCGTGCCTTTGGGAGGCTGAGGTGAGTGGATCGCCTGAGCCCGCGGGTTCGAGACTCGCCTGGGCAGCGAGACCTCATCTCTACAAAAAATAAAAAAAATTAGCCAGGCGTGGTAGGGCGCGCCTGTAATTCCGGCTACTCGGAAGGCTGAGGTGGAAGGATCGCCGGAGGCCAGCAGGTCGAGGCTGTGGTGGCCGGGAGCGGCCACTGCACTCCAGTCTGGGCGACCGAGTGAGACTCCAACTAAAATAAAATAAAATAAAATAAAATAGATAAACTAACAGGCAAAAAAAAATTTTTAAGCTTAAAAATTAAAAAAAAAAGCCTGCCCTCTTGTGGCAAGTTCTGTAATTGTTCCTTTAATCTGGTCTGCAGAGTTTCCATCTCTTCACTCTCTCCCCAGTGTTCAGAGCAGGGAAGGAGTAGGGGCAGTGGAGGTGGGTGGGGCTGCAGTCCTCCCTTCCCACTCTCATATGGTCAGGGGATCTCCTACGGTGGGGAGGTGCGGGATTCTCTTCTCCATATATGTACTCGCGGAGGTGCCCCAGCCAGGCCTCTCCTGGAATGGCATTCTCCTATTACAACTGACATCCAGGCTCCGCCTGCGTTTGTCCCTTTCAATCGTGGCCCAGCTATGTGGGTCTGACATTCAGAGGATTGCTGGGGAGGAGGGGGTTTGGTTTAGCCCAGAATCACCACTGATCTCTTTGGAGTCCTTCCTCATCCTTTTCTGGCCACACCCTTTCTCCTGCACTTGGATCAGGGTAGGGGGTAGGGCACCTGAGACTCAGCACTCATCAGGTCCCTCTGAAGTTTGTGCTTTCAGGATATTCCCTCCGGGTCACTATCAACCCCTAAGTAGTTGATCTGCCAATCACAGAGATCGGGTCTGTTGCTCCATGGTGAGTAAGTCAGAGCACTTTTCTGCCCTGCCTTCAAGATGGTGGTGGAGTCTTTCTTCTCCTCCTCGGGGTGACTCTGCCTCTGGGCTCCTCCCCCTCAGCCCCCACTGCCAGTGCCCAGCCAGGCGCTGAAGTGGTGAGGCAAAGCCTGGAGCCGGCAGTCTCTCCAGCTGCAGTGGTGAGGCAGAGCCTGCAGTGGTGAGGCAGAGCCTGGGGTGGTAGTCTCTCCCTTCCCCTTCTTCACAGGAAAACTTTTGTCCATTTAAAAAAATGGCGCTCAGCTTCTTTGGCCTGGGAAGAGCCAAGGACCAAGCAGAGAAGATGCAGCACCAGCTGTTGCACCAGAGCCCTGGCCACTTTTTCACATGCCCCCACTTAGTCAGTCTCTCCCAGCATTTTCTTCCCAGGAAGGGTTTTGTTGATTTTTTTTAAATGGCACTCAGCTTCTGCATCCTGAGAATCACTAGGGTCCAAGTCCAGCAGCAGCAGCACCAGCTGCTGCACCAGGAGAGCCCTGGTCACTAGCTTCCTAGCCCTCACTCACTCAGCCACTCACACACCCACTCACTCACCAGCACATATACAAGCACATTTACAAGATTTTCTACACACTCACAGTGGGACTCTCATACTCCATCTGGCTTGGCCACCGTCTTCCTCAAAAAAACAACTTCATTCTTTTATACGTGTATGTCCACCTGTTGCAGCACGATTTGTTGAGACTTCTTTCCCCATTGATCTACCTTGGCAGGCACCCTTGTCAAAAAATCATTTGGCCATAAGTGTAAGGCTTTATTTCTAGACTCTCAATTCCATTCCAGTGACCTATATTTCTATCCTATGTCAGTACCAAATTGTCTTATTACTACAGCTTTGTAGTAAGTCCAATTTTGTTCTTTTTCAAGATTTTTTGCCTATCCTGAGTCCTTGTATTTCCATATACATTTTTGAATAGTTTGTCAGTCTCTTCAAGAAAGCTATCTGGGATTTTCATAGGGATTGGACTGACTATGTAAAGCAGTCTGGGGAGTATTGCCATCTTTTTGTTTTGTTTTGTTTTGTTTTACTTGGAGTCTCACTCCGTTGCCCAGGCTGGAGTGCAATGGCACACTCACAGCCACCCCAGCATTGACCTGCTGGGCTCAGGTGATCCTTCCACCTCAGCCTTCCAAATAGCCGGAAATACAGGTGCGCGCTACCATGCCCAGCTAATTTTTTAATTTATTGTAGAGATGAGGTCACGCCAAGCTGCCTGGGCTGATCTTGAACCCACAGACTCAAGCAATCCACTCGCCTTGACCTCCCAAAGTGCTGGGATTACAGGAGTATTGCCATCTTAACAAGATTAAGTCTTCTGAGTCACATCCACAGGATGTCTTTCCATTTATTTAGAGGTTTTTTTCTTTCTTTTCATAATGTTTTGTATTTTTCTTAATTCTATTTTGTGCTTCTTTTTGTTAAATTCACTCCTAAGTATATTAGTCTTTTTGATGCTATTGGAAATGGAATTGTTTCCTTTTTTAGAAACAGGGTCTCACTCTTGTCACTCAGGCTGGAGTGCAGCAGTGTAATTATGGCTCACTGCAGCCTCAATCTCCTGGGCTCAGTGATCCTCCAGCCTCAGTCTCCCAAAGTGCTGGGATTATAAGCATGAGCCAGGGTGCCCAACTGAAATAGCTTTTCAACTTAGAATTTTTTTTGGCTGCTTCCATCTTCATAGAAACATTTATTTATTTATTTATTTATTTGAAGTCTCACTCCCCCTAGGCTGGAGTGGAGTGGCACACTCATGGCCACTGCAGCCTCGACCTGCTGGGCTCAGGTGATCCTTCTGCCTCAGCCTTCCAAGTAGCTGGAACTACAGGCATGCACCACCATGCCCAGCTAATTTTTTGATTTGTTGTAGAGATGAGGTCTCACCAAGTTGCCGGGGCTGGTTTTGAACCTGTAGCCTCAAGCAATCCTCTTATCTGGCCTCCCCAAATCCTGGGATTATAGGCGTGAACCACAGTGCTGGCCCTATTTATTGATGAATGTTTTACTTTGTTCCATGTGAAATTAAGAATAAGTTATCATTTACTGATCCTGCGCTCATGTTGAACTCATTTATTAGCTTTTTGTGAATCTCTCAGGATATTGTATGTATGAGATCATGTCATTTATGAATAAAGATAGTTTTATTCCTTTCTTTCCAATATAGTGACTTTTATGTATTTTTTTCTTGCCTAATTTCCTTAGATAGACCCACCAAAGAGTGACAGTAGATATCCTTGTCTTCTTTCTGCAATTAGGCTGAAAGCATCCAGTCCTTCACCATTAAGTATGATATAACTGTGTGTATGTTTTGCTTAACAGACACTTTTTATCAGGTTGAGGAAGTTCCTTTCTAGTTCTAGTTTATTGAGTGTTTTTTATCAGGAAGGAGTGATGAAATTTCCCAAATGCTCTTTCTGTATCAATTGAGATAATCATGTGTGTTAAACCAACCTTGCCTTCACAGGATAAGTCCCATTTGGTTATGGTATATAGTTCTTTTTTTTTTTTTT
>NW_007083274.1:127332-139505 GCF_000164805.1 Carlito syrichta
TCTGCCTCAGCCTTTCAAGTAGCTGGAACTACAGGCGCGCACTACCATGCCTGGCTAGTTTTTTTTATTTATTTATTGTAGAGATGAGGTCTTGCCAAACTGTGCGGGCGGGTCTCGAACCCGCAGGCTCAGGCAATCCACTCACCTCAGCCTCCCAAAGTGCGGGATTACAGGCTGAGCCACCGAGCCAGGCTTATAGTTCTTTTTTTATGTTGCTAGATTCAGCTTGATAGTATTTTGTTGAGGATTTTTGCATCTGTATTCATAAGACATTTTGGTCTGTGGTTTTCTTTTCTTGTGATGTCTGTCTGGTTTTGGTATCAGGATAACACTGGCCTTATAGAAGGAGCTGGAAAGTGTTCACTCCTCTTTCCTTTTTTTTTTTTTGAGTTGGAGTCTCACTGGGTTGCCCAAAGTGGAGTGCAGTGGCCGCTCCCGGCCACCGCAGCCTCGACCTGCTGGGCTCCGGCGATCCTTCTGCCTCAGCCTTCCAAGTAGCCGGAATTACAGGTGCGCGCTACCACGCCTGGCTAATTTTTTGATTTATTGTAGAGATGAGGTCTCGCTGCCCAGGTGGGTCTCGAACCCGTGGGCTCAGGCAATCCACTCATCTCAGCTTCCCAAAGGCGCGGGATTACAGGCTGAGCCACCGAGCCCGGCTTCCTCTTTCCTTTTTTGGAAGAGTTTGTGTTAACTCCCCAAATTTTGGTAAAATTTTGGTAAAATTCACCAGTAAAGACATTTGAGTTTGGACCTGTTTTTGTGAGATGATCTTTTTTTATTACTAATTCAATCTCTTTGTTATGGATCTATTCAGATATTCTATCTCTTCTCGAGTAAATTTTGGTTGTTTGTGTGTTTCTAGGAGTTTGTTTCATTTAGGTTATCTAATTTTTTTGGCATACAATTGTTCATAGTATTTCTTTTTCTTTCTTTCTTTCTTTTTATTTTTGAGTTGGAATCTCACTCTGTCACCCAGGCTGGAGTGCGATGACATGCTCATGCTCACGGCCACCACAGTTTCAACCTGTTGGGCTCAGGCAATCCTTCTGCCTCAGCCTTACAAGTAGCTGGAACTACAGGCGTGCATCACTATGCCTGGTTAATTTTTATTTATTTATTGTAGAGATAAGGTCTCACCATGTTGCCCAGGCTAGTCTTGAACCCGTGGGCTCAGGCAGTCCTCTTGCCTCTGCCTCCCAAAGTGCTGGGGTTACAGGCATGCGCCACCACACCTGGTCTCTTCTTCTTTAATATAGGCATTTGCAGCTAAAACTTCCTTGAAAGCACTGCTTTTGCTACATTCCTTAAATTTTGGAATTTGTGTTTTGTTTTTATTATCTCAGAGTGCTTTCTATTTTTTCTCGTCCCATTTTATTTGACTCATTTGTTATTTAGGAGCATGATGGTGAATTTCCACATACTAGTGAATCTTCCAAGTTCCCTTCCACTATTGATTTCTTATTTCACCATATTGTTTCTATCTTTTTGCTCTTTTGAGCAATACTGCTATGATCATTAGTATACAAATATTCATTCAGGTTACTACTCTCAATTCTTTTAAGTATTTACTCAGAAATGGAACTGGATTGAATTCTATATCTTTCTTTTCTTTTCTTTTTTGAGACAGGATCTCATTCTGTCACCCAGGCTAGAGTGAAGTGACATGATCATAGCTCACTGCAGCTTCAAACTCTGGAGCTCAAGCAATCAATCTTAGCCTCCCCAAGTGCTGGGATTACAAGTGTGAGCCACTGTGCCTGGACTAGTAATTCTATTTTATCTTTTTGAGGAACTGCCAAACTGTTTTCCACAGTGGCTGCATCAATTCCACCAGTCATGCCTGAGGGTTCCAATTTCTCCTCCTCACCAATGCTTGTTATTTTTTGTCTTTTTTGTTAAGTAGTCATCCTAATGGGTGTGAGGTGGTGGTATCTCATTGTGATTTTGATTTGTATTTCTAATGATTAGTGATGTTTAGCATCCTTTCATGTACATGTGGCCCACCTTCATTGGAGAAAAGTGTATTTAAGTCCTTTGCCCATTTTTGCTGGGTGTAGTGGCTCACACCTGTAATCCCAGCTCTTTGGGAGGTGGAGGTAAGAGGATTGCCTGATCCCAGGGGTTTGAGACTAGCCTGGAAAACTTGGTAAGATCTTGTTTCTATAATAAATCAAAAAAATTAGCTGGGCATGGTGGTGCGTGCCCGTAGTTTCAGTTACTTGGAAGGCTGAGGCTAAGCCCAGCAGGTTGAGGCTGCGGTGGACGTGAGTGTGCCTGCACTTCATCCTGAGCGACAGAGTGAGATTCTGACTCCAAAAAAAAAAAGGAAAATAAAAGTTCTTTGCCCATTTTTGAATCAGGTTTTCTGTTGCTGTTGAGTTTTAGGAGTTCTCAATATATTCTATAAAGTAATTCCTTATTAGGTGTGTGATTTATAAATATTTTCTCCCATTCTGTGTGTTGCCTTTTTACACTGTTGGTAGTGTACTTTAATGTACAAAAGTTTTACATTTTGGTGAAATCCAATTTGCCTATTTTTCTTTTGTTCCTGTGCTTTTGGTTTTATATCTAAGAAATCACTGTCAAGTCCAATGTCATGAGGTTTTTTCTCCTGTTTTCTTCTAAGATATATATATAATTTTTTTTTTTTTTTTTTTAGTTGGAGTCTCACTCTGTCTGTTTTTGATTTATTGTAGAGATGAGGTCTCACCAAATTGCCAAGGCTGGTCTCGAACCCCTGGTCTCATACAATCCTCTCACCTTGGCCTCCCCAAGTGCTGAGATTATAGGCGTGAGCCACCGTGCCCAGCTCTTTCTAAGAGTTTTTAGTTTTAGTTTTAATGCTTTATGTCTTTAATTCATTTTAAATAAATTTTGGTATTTGGTGTTAGTTAAGAACACAGCTTTATTCTTTTGCATGTGGATATCTAGTTTCCCCTTACTACACTTGGTTTTCTTGGTCACAAAAGGTCAATTTTGCCAAATGCTTTCTTTCCATCAGTTCAGATGATCACATGGTTCCCTCTTCATTCTGTGGTGTATTCCACTGTTTGATTTTCATACGTTGTCTCCAGCCTTGCATTCTAGGAATAAATCCCACTTTGGTCATGGTGCATAATCCTTTGAATATGCTACTGACTTCAGTTTGGTAGTATTTTGTTGAGGACTTCCTTACACATCGATGCTCATAATGAATGTTGATATATACTCTTCTTTTTGTGTGGTGTCTTTGTCTGGCTTTGGTATCTGGGTAAAGCCACCCCATAAAAAAGCTAGGAAGCATTCTCTCCTTTTCAATTCTTTGTAAGAGTTCGGGAATGACTGGTGTTGTTCTTCTTTAAATGTTTGGTAGAGGACAAATGCAGTGACTCACACCTGTAATCCCAGCACTTTGGGAGGCAGAGGCAAGAGGATTGCCTGAGCCCATGGGTTCAAGACCAGCCTGGGCAACTTGGTGATACCTCGTCTCTACAATAAATTTTTAAAAATTAGCCAGGCATGGTGGTGTGCACCTGTGGTTCCAAATACTCGGAAGGCTAGGGTGAAAGGATCACCTAAGCCCAGCAGATCAAGGCTGTGGTGGCTGTGAGCATGCCACTGCATTCCAGCCTGGGTGAGACTGAGACTTACTCAAAAAAAGTAAATAAAAGTTTCACCAGTGAAGCCATTCGGTCTCAAACTTCTTTTTTTAGGTCAGGTGTTTGATTACTGATTTAGGCTCATTTGTATTTTTCTATTTCTTCCTGATTTAGTCTTGGCAAGTTTTTCTAGGCATTGTCCATTCATGTAGGTTATTCAATTTGTTGATGTATAACTGTCCATAGTACCGTCTTATAAGTGCTTATATGTCTCTAAACTCAGTAGTAATAGCCTCATTTTCATCTTATTAACTTGAATCTTTTTTTCTTAGTAATTTTAACTAAAAGCTTGTCAATTTTGTTACTTTTCTCTTTTTTAATTATTAATATTATTATTTTTTTGAAGTGGAGTTTCAACCTGTCGCCCAGACTGGAGTGCGGTGGCACGCTCCCGGCTACCGCAGCCTTGACCTGCTGGGCTCCGGCGATCCGCCTCAGCCTTCCAAGTACCTGGAACTACAGGCACGCGCGACCACGCCCGGCTAGTTTCTGATTTATTGTAGAGATGAGGTCTTGCCAAGTTGCCCAGGCGGGTCACGAACCTGCGGGCTCAGGCAATCCACTCACCTCAGTCTCTCAAAGTGCTGGGATTACAGGCTGAGCCACCGAGCCCGGCTAATTTTGTTACTTTTCAAAGGACCAAGTTTTGACTTGATTTTGTTGATTTCTGATATTTTCTGTTCTCTGTTTTATTTATCTCTACTCTAATCATCATTTCTTTCCTTCTGCTAGCTTTGGGTTTAGTCTGTTCTTTTTCTAGTTCCTTAAGTTAGGTTGTAGACTTGAAGTCTTCATTCTTTTTTAATGTGTTTTGTAGTAATAAATATATCTTCCTCAGCACTGTTTTTACTGCATCTTGTACATTTTGGTAAGTTCTGGTTTTGTTTTATTTGCCTCTAAGTTTTTTGGTTTTTTTTTGTTTTGAGTTGGAGTCTCACTCTGTCACCCAGACTGGAGTGCAGTGGCCGCTCCCAGCCACCGCAGCCTCGACCTGCTGGGCTCCAGCGATCCTTCCGCCTCAGCCTTCCAAGGAGCTGGAATTACGGGCATGCGCTACCACACCCAGCTAATTTTTTTGATTTATTGTAGAGATGAGATCTCACCAAGTTGCCCAGGCGAGTCTCGAACCCGCAGGCTCAGGCAATTCACTCACCTCAGCCTCCCAAGGCGCGAGATTACAGGCTAAGCCACCAAGCCCAGCTAAGTCACTCTGTTGCCCAGGCTGGAGTGCAGTGGCACACTCACAGCAACCTCAGCTTCGACCTGCTGGGCTCTGGCGATCCTTCTGCCTCAGCCTTCAAGTAGCTGGAACTACCGGCGCGTACTACCACACCCGGCTATTTTTAAATTTATTTATTGTAGAGATGAGGTCTCGCCAAGTTGCCCAGGCTGGTTTCAAACCCGCAGGCTCAGGCCATTCACTCCCCTTGGCCTCCCAAAGTGCTGGGATTACAGGTTGAGCCACTGAGCCTGGCCACCTCTCGGTATTTTATTTTATGCTTTTTTCTTGACCAACCGGTTGTTTAATAAGAGCGAGTTGTTAAATAACCACAAAGTTGTGATATTTCCAGCTTTCCTTCTGCTATTAATCTGCAACTTCATTGCACTGGGTTCATAAAAGATACTTTGTATGGTATCTATATTGTTGTTGCTTTTTTTAAAACATTTTTTTAGAGATGAGGTCTCACTATGTTACCCAGGCTAGTCTCAAACTCCTGGGTTCAAGCAATCCTCCCACCTTAGCCTCTCAAGTAGAAGGAGACTACAGGTGAGTACCCCTGCACCTGTCCTAATGTGTCTTTTTAAACATATTGGGACTTGATTTGTGGCCTAACATATGGTCTCTCCTGGAGAAGTTCCACAAGCACTTGAGAAGAATGTGTGCTGTGCTGTAGAGTGTTTGCTAGATGTCTGTTACATCTGCGTGGTTTATTGTGTTGTTCAGGGCTCTTAGGGCTGAAGGGAGGTGTCCACTGAACATGAACATTTCCTTATAACTTGCCAAACCACCATCATGTGACCTGTGCCTGTTACCACCTCTCTGCCTTGGTAGGGGGGTCTACCAATGCCTGCCTGTGGGTCCCTGGTTGCCTTCTTCCCACCAGTGCCGGCTCCCTGGAGCCCCTGCCCATCTCCAACCTCCATTTGCTTCTGGGGTATGACTCCCCTTAATTCTCTCTTCATCCGCTTCCATGGGGTTGTTACTCTGTAGCCCTTAGCCATTTGGACCCAAGGGAGACTTGGATCTGGGATGGCCAAAGTCACTTCCAGAATATCTGAGCTGTAGGACTGGCTTTGCCTGGAAAAGGTCGTTTGGATCAAAGTGTAAAATTACCAGTTTGAAAAGTTTATAATCATAACCTAATGCTGGCTGCAGTGGCTCATGCCTGTAATCCCAGCACTTTTGTAAGCCAAAGCAAGAGGACTGCTTGAGCCCAGGCGTTCGAGACCAGTCTAGACAACACAGCAAGACCTTGTCTCTCCAAAAAATAAAAAAATTAACAGAACATGGTGGCACACCCTGTTGTCACACCTATTCAGGAGGCTGAATTGCCTGAGCCCAGGAGGTCATGGTTGTGGTGAGTCCTGATCATGCCACTACACTCCAGCCTAAGCCACAAAATGAGACCCTGACTCAAAAACAAAACAAAACAAAAATCAGCCCAACGATATGAAACAAGAGCAGCATGGCTAGGCACTTAGGAGAAAAGCCTCAGACCTGATTTAGACCAAAAAGGGAGAGAAATAAAGCAATAGCTCACAGAGGTGACATAGTTCAACCTCAAAGAATAGCTTAAATACTAGAGTTACCATTTCTTTTATTTTTATTTTTATTTTTTTGAGTTGGAGTCTCACTCTGTCACCCAGACTGGAGTGCAGTGGCCGCTCCCGGCCACCGCAGCCTCGACCTGCTGGGCTCTGGCGATCCTTCCGCCTCAGCCTTCCAAGTAGCTGGAACTACAGGCAGGCGCTACCACGCCCGGTTGATTTTTTGATTTATTGTAGAGATGAGGTCCTGCTGCCCAGGCGGGTCTTGAACCCAGGGGCTCAGGCAATCCACTCACCACAGAGCAACACAGTGTTTTAAGCTGAGACCAGTATTGACAAGGGTGAAGTAAGATGCCATGTTATATCCTCAGAGGAGTGCAGCTGAGCTAAACCTTTGGAAAGCATTGGGCCTAAAGATCCAGAAAACCACCGTGTGTCTTAAGTAACATCCCGTTCACAGGGGTTTATCCCCAGGTGCCCTATATGTTGATTGGATGAGCCCATGTCCACATCACTGCAATCCAAGTACATGTGTTTCTAGGTGGGCAGCACACGGCGGGCTCAGGAGGGAGGGAAACCATCACACAATGTTCAGGGAAGAGGATGGAGAACCCCAAACCCCATGCCTAGCAAGAATCAAGCATGAGGGCTGGAGGCAATGCAGGCAATGCCTGCACTAGCGGGTCTGATAGTTACTGGAATGATCCTGTAGCAACTTTCAATAATTCAGTTTTCTCATCTCTTGTTGAGACTTAGGTTTCAGACCTGCTGAAATTCACCCCAACACACTTACTCTGAGCCCCCATTATTCCTCTCCCAGCCCAGGGCCTATAGTGTCCAAAGCCAGGGACCAATGACAGCCCCAGGCCTCAAAGACCCGGTGATGCTTGACTCTAGTGTTGTTGGGTGCATTTTTTATTTGTTTATTTTTTTGGGTCACAGTCTCACTCTGTCACTCAGGCAAGTGCAGTGGCATGCTCATGGCCACCGCAGCCTCGACCTGCTGGGCTCAGGCAATCCTTCTACCTCAGTCTTCCAAGTAGTTGAGACCACAGGTAAGCACCCCCATGCCCGGCTAATTTTTTTATTTATTACAGAGATGAGGTCTTGCCAAGTTGCCCAGGCTGGTCTCAAACCCCTGGGCTCAGGCAATCCTCTTGCCTCTGCCTCCCAAAGTGCTGGGATGACAGGCATGAGCCACTACACCCAGCTTGCAATTTACTCCTGGCCATGCAGCAATAAACTAGATGGAAAACAATATGGTTACGTAGGTACTACTTCCCCCGCCCTCCACATTCACATGTCCACACACACATATAGACATGCACTTGGGTACATACCCACCTACATACATGCACATCCACCCTCAGTACATTTATATGACCATGCAGATACATACCAGACATGTAAACACACATGCAACCATGTTCACACACATCGGTGTATACACGCATACAACCATGCATGTACACACAGCTACACAGATACACGTACAACCATACTTCCATGCAGTTACATAGTATACAACTGTACACACAGTTGCAAGGACACATGTACAACTAAGCACACACACACAGCCATGTAGACATGCATACGTCCATATACACACACATACACAGTTGCCTAGACATGCACACAACCATACATACACATGCATGCCCACACACGTCCATGCCCACGTATTCAGCAGCCACGCATACACTCTTAGACGTGCATGCACATAGCCTTATCCACGTGCACATGCACTAGTTCCACAACACGCTGAGAATGTAAGCACAACGCACGGGAAGTAGACCTCTCAGGACAATATCTGTCCAGTTTCTGTCCCTCCGGACAGGATCCCCACCTGCCATCCTTGCTGTGTGCTCTGGCTCACAAAGAAGAGTTTAGTGGGTCTGAGGCTTGGTGGGCAGAATGGCAAAGAATACAGGTCTGCCTGAGACGGGGCCTTTCCAGGGGGGAAGGGGGACAGCTGTGGACCAGTGCAGAGCCGAGCTGCCGGAGTCGATCAAGACAGGAGCCAGGGGAATAAGAATGAAGCCTTTACTAGCTCAGGGCGATAGCAAAGCGGAGGCAGAGGGAAGGTGACGCCCCTCCTTGTCTGATTTTCCCCCACAAAGGCACCAGTCAAGGGCAGTGGGTCTGCTGGGACCAGTAGGTGGAGGTGGTGGCACTCCTGAGGAGCCCCAAATGAAAGGCTCCTACTGTTTTACAAATGGGAGGCCCAGTGGGGGTTGCCCAGAGCAGAGAAGTTCTAAACACTGAGTCAGAGCAGAAAGCATCTCCAAGGCCTCAATCGGGAGGCCTCCAGATGGGGCACCTGGGCTGGGAGTGCAGCTCTGGCCATGAGCATGGCCTCTTGAGGCCTGAGTTCTGAGCTCCATGCCTGGCTGTGCACCACGTGTGCGACAGAGAGGGTGGCATCCCCCCATGAGCCCTGCCAGGCAAAACCCTTGCAATGGTTTGTGCCTGGGCCTGAAAGAACAGGCAGGACCTTTGCTTGGAGCCCCAGAAGAGTGCAATGGAGCCCCGTGAACCTGGATGCTAGCACTCTATGAATCCAGGTGCTTGGGTAAACTTCCTCCATGTGATTGATCTGCTGTGTTGGGCCAAGAGGAGGGCACTATGGCTCCTAAGATGGCCCCTGGCACTCAGAATCTGGCAGTCCTCGCTCTCCCAAAGCGCTTAGTCACCTCAGGCTGCCAAGGGATTGTAGGGGGTGTCTGCAGGCCAGTGGAGTCTGCCTGGCGCCCACATCTCACTGCATTTGGCCATAGCACTTGAAGGAGCCAACTGGGGCCAGACAGGGGGAACACTGCTCCTGCTCCCTGCACCTGGGGCAGAACCAGAGTCAGCCTTGGGTCAGGGGTTGCTGGTCATCAAGAGGCGGGGTCACCCTGCTCCTGTCTGGGACACCAGTCTGTGTCTGGGTAGAGAAGGCAGTGGACAGACTTAAACCTGGGAAGGAAGGAAGTGGGGTCAGGGTGCAGGCAAGGGACTGGCACCAGAGCCCCCGGGGGCCGAAAGCACACCCCCACCACTGCCCACACACCGAGTGGGGTCCTGCTGTAGGCTGAAGCCTCTGGCCACGTTTACCACGTTATGTGGGTTCTCGGGACCCCCGTAGCTCAAGGTGACCTGGGAGAGGATGGGAGGCAAAGTGTGAGGGCAGTTCTGGTCTCAGGGCAACTGTCTTTATGTCCTCTCCTGGCCAGGAGCTCCTGCTAGAGGGACCCGGGCCCACCCACCCCTCCCCATGTCCTCCAGGCCAGGTTTAGGGAACAACACTGAAAGATGACACGAGCTGAGAAGAAGAGCAGCACTGAAGATACCTCAGAAGGGGTCTGTGGAGGAGTGAGGGATCCTAGACTTCTTATCTAAAGCTGGTTATCATTCCCTCTCTGCTCCGAGTAATGGGGACCTGGTCTGAATCTCCCATCACTGTCCAGGCCACTACCACTGCCCAGCTGTCCCTGGGCCCCTCTGCCCTGGGAGAATTCCGGAACTGCCCTTTACCTGTCCCCACTCCCACTGAGACTTGATGCCGGTACCTGCAGCTGAGGATCCCACATCTAGCGCCTGCACCCAGGACCCCGCATCCGCCACCCACACCTGAGGACCCCATGTCCAGTAGACAAAGGGGTCTATCTGTCCAAGGCCCACCCATAGCCACATGTAAATCCCAACCCCCTGCTCAGGGAAGGCTGGCCCTGGTGGTAGTGGGGCAAGGCCCACATGGCAGAAACCCCTGCGGAGGCCCCAGGCAGCTGCCCTGTAACTGCTGAAGCCCATACCTGTTGGAGCACAGCATCAGCCGGCAGCCTCTGCAGGTTCTCCAGGTGGGAGTGGAAGAGAGGGCTGTGCAGCAGGCGGGCACCCAACAGCCCCTCCACGATGTAGCCCACCGTGCAGTCATCTGGCAGCCGCACCCGCTCGGCTGTGCTCATGAAGCTGCCCAGGCTGCAGGGGGAGGCCCATCAGCACTCCTTCAGTCTTCGGTCCCACCCTCCACCCCGGGGGCAGTCACGCCTCCACTCACCTGGCCCATGGGCTCATCTTGAGGGCGAGGCCTCTGCTGAGGCAGAACCCAGCCCCACCAGTAGCAAACCAGAACTTGACTGTGGTCACCTGGGGGTGGGGGACCAGTCAAGGCTGCTCAGGATGGGGCTCCTCATTCTGACTCTTCTCTTGACTCCCCACATGTCTCCCCTGAGTTGCCCCTTAGGAGCTCCTTCCAGGGTTACAGAAGTTTCCCAGAGCACAGGGAGCCTGTGGCCTCCAGACTCTTCCTCGCCTGGCCCAGAGCACATCCTGTCCCGCCTGCTCCTGAAACACGATATCCAGGCCACCTGGGTGGGTCAGCTCATGCCCCCAGCTGAACATCCTTCCATACTCTTGGCTGCGCCTCCGTGGCCTGGTGTCAGGGAAGAGGTCTAACCCCGGCACTTACGGTTCTGCCTCCCTGGACCCTTTCTGTGGCCTCGATGGGGTGGTCCAGACTGGGCCGCCCCAGGTAGACATCCTGGCTGGGTGAGAAGGTGGACAGCAGGTGCAGGAGACTTTCGGAGTTCACGTAATTGTCATCGTCTACATGGCAGAACCACCTGCGGTCAGGAGAATGGGATGTCCTGTGCACAAGGGCCTGGCACGGCAGGACTGGAGGCCCCACCTCAGCTCAGCCCCAGGCTCTCCAAGGGAGACAGGGCATGACCACTACATACTTGCGCCCAGACTCGATGAACTTATCATACTCCACAGACATCTTGCAGCAGAGTGCCTGGCGGGTGCGCACAGCTGAGCAGTTGGTATTGACAACACGGCCACCTGCCAAGTTTCAGAACCAGAGATGCATGAGGATTGAGACTGGCAGAGTGCTGGCACAATGCTGGCACAATGTGGTTGTCCAGTGGACCGGGCCACCTTGCCTAGGTCCAATCACAACCCCAGGTCAGCCCTCACTCAACTGACCCTGTTGGTGATTTCTGAGGCTACAGTAGATGACAAATCACTGGGGATTGCTTGAGTGGAAACGGGACAGAGATAGGACTCCCGGGCCAGACCTGGGAGGAATAATTCTCTGATGGGGTTTCTTCAGGGGACGTGGCACTGGCCAGAGGCTCTTGGAAGTCTGCCAGTAGCCAGGGGAAGAGGGAATGCAGAGCTTGATTGGCAGGGTAGGGCCCAGGCCCTGAGCTAGCCAGTGGGTGGGCGTCCTGGCTGTGTGACCCTGGGCAAAATTCCTTAACCTCCCTGGCACTCCCATGCACAGAGAGTGACAATAGCTCTCATGACACAGGATGTGTGGCACCCAGACAAGGAAAGAGTGTAAAGCACTCGCGGCCTGGCGTGCCTCTCTCTGGGGCTCGGAGGGTAAGCTCTCCCGCCCATAGAGACCTCAGTCTCGCTGGCAGAAGGACTGGGGAGACACTCACCGCCCTGGAACTCGAGCTCAGGGTCGTCCCCGTCGGTGAAGATGAACGTCTGGGGGAGAAACACCCCGTGAGGCGCCAGGGGGCTACCCAGGGCCTTAGGGCCCAGCCCAGGTGAGCCGTTCCGAGCTCGCCGGGCGTCGGTGCGACCCTCGGGAGGCGGTCCCCGCTGCCCCCACCCGAAGGGCCGCGCAGGGTCGGCCTCGGCTTTGCGAGCGGGAGCGTCGAGGCCGTGGGGTTCGGGGTCCCGGGGCGGGGTCCGGGAGCGAGCACACCTGCCGGCGAGCCCGGGAGATCCAGGTGCGCAGCAGCAACCGCAGGCGCGGTCCGTGGT